>NW_007578151.1:471311-473502 GCF_000690725.1 Stegastes partitus | reverse complement strand
ATCTGAAAAATGGAGAAATTACTCAAAAATAGTTATAATAACTCACAAAACATAATAACAAACTGAAATGGGTAGCTACAGCCAGACAGATGGACGATAATAAAGGAAATATAAAGGAAAATAATGCGCAAAAGAACATGTAATTAACATGCAATTTGTGCAAACAGTGTGCAAATCATGCAAATAAGATGAGAACATTTCTGGTATTTGTAATAAAAAATGTATTGAAAAGTGTAAGTACAATTTAAAAATAGAAATAGTCAGATTTGGAAATATTATTAATATGACTATTATTTTCTTTATTATATTCACAAATATCGTCCTTACAATTGTGCAGCAACTTTTGAATCACTGCAACATTGATGTTCTCATTATCTAGCACGACTATCTTTAAAATAGAATCTAGGAATATATTTTTTTCCCAAGCATCTATTTATGCAACCACGTTCAAGACACATATTAGAAGAGTGATTCCCAACCTTTGGTGCATGTATCCCATAAATAATATAAAAAACATTCTCAAAATAGTGAATTACAATCTGAAAAAATGGGAAATTACTCAAAAATAGTTAGTATCTCAAAAAAAAACCCTCACAAAACATCATAACAAACTGAAATGGGTAGCTACAGCCAGACAGACGGATGATAATAAAGGAAATATAAAGGAAAATAATGCGCAAAAGAACATGTAATTAACATGCAATTTGTGCAAACAATGTGCAAATCATGCAAATAAGGTGAAATAAGGTGAAAAAATTTCTGGTATTTGTAATAAAAAATGTACAATTTAGAAATAGAAATAAAAAACATATAAAGACTAAGTCAGATTTGGAAATATTATTAATATGACTATTATTTTCATTTTTATATTCGCAAATATCATCCTTACAATTGTGCAGTAACTTTTGGATCACTGCAACATTGATATTCTCATTATCTAGCACGACTATCTATAAAATAGAATCTAGGAATATAATTTTTTCCCAAGCATCTATTTGTGCAACCACTATCAAGACTAGAAGAGTGATTCCCAACCTCTGGTGCATGTATCCAGTGGCGCACATCTGCAAAAAGATGCACGAAAAATGTAAGAAGCTGATTTCAAAGTATAGAAATGTATCCAAACATGTTAAAGTCANGTGACAATATTCTCTGGGAGAATATTGGATTTTATCTGTGTCTATTAGCAAAGCATTTGGCACAAAAGAAGAAACATTTAACTTTTTGTAAGAGACACTGCTAAGGAACAATATTCTGCCAATTCTAAAACCTGGATCATATCTCAGTAGCTATTTGGCAACGAGTCAGTGCACATTTTAGAGGCGAGATTCCCCAACCTCTGGTGCACGTATCCCATAAATAATAAAAAACATTCTCAAAATAATGAATTACGATCTGAAAAATGGAGAAATTACTCAAAAATAGTTATAATAACTCACAAAACATAATAACAAACTGAAATGGGTAGTTACAGCCAGACAGATGGACGATAATAAAGGAAATATCAAGGAAAATAATGTGCAAAAGAACATGTAATTAACATGCAATTTGTGCAAACAATGTGCAAATCATGCAAATAAGGTGAAATAACGTGAAAACATTTCTGGTATTTGTAATAAAAAATGTATTGAAAAGTGTGATTACAATTTAGAAATAGAAATAAAAAAAACATATAAAGACTAAGTCAGATTTGGAAATATTATTAATACGACTATTATTTTCATTATTATATTTGCAAATATCGTCCTTACAACTGTGCAGTAACTTTTGAATCACTGCAACATTGATATTCTCATTATCTAGCACGACTATCTATAAAATATAATCTAGGAATATAATTTTTCTCAAACATATATTTATGCAACTACTATCAAGACACATATTAGAAGAGTGATTCCCAACCTCTGGTGCACGTATCCCATAAATAATAAAAAAAAAACATTCTCAAAATAATGAATTACAATCTGAAAAATGGGGAAATGACTCAAAAATAGTTCTAATAACTCACAAAACATAATAACAAACTGAAATGTGTAGCTACAGCCAGACAGACGGACGACAATACAGGAAATATCAAGGAAAATAATGTGCAAAAGAACATGTAATATGTATCCAGTGGCGCACATCTGCAAAAAAGATGCACGAAAAATGTAAGAAGCTGATTTCAAAGTATAGAAATGTATCCAAACAT
>NW_007578151.1:465525-467931 GCF_000690725.1 Stegastes partitus | reverse complement strand
TGAGTGAGTGAATATGAACATCTGACTTGGGATGGAACCAAAATACCTAAAAAAAAAACAATATTATAAATCATAGACATCAGAACATAAACCAAATACCAGCAAGCATACAGGGTGAATTTTTTATCCCATTGTTAAAAGAAAACACTCCAGATGAAGTCTCCAAACTCTGATTAGAACTCTGCCTTGTTGGCAGCGATGCCACAATTCATTTGCCGCAGCCTCTCCACTTGGCCCTTTCATTGCCATATGCACTTCATCTTTGAAAAACAGTCGACAGCAGGAGCAGAGCAGAATTCACAGGAACATATTTCCGCTCGGTGTTTGGTTGAGTTTGTCTTTTCCCCTCCCCAAGTGCAATGCACATCAAACACTGGCCTCAATAAAACAAATAAGAGTGATTGCAGGCAGCGTGGGAGAGTGCGACTATTCTCCACAGGCTGAGGCGCTAAATGAAACGAGGACATTGTCAATGACACTACATAGGTGTGAAAGACAAAGTGTTGAGAAGGCGTAGCGTCGTGGGCCGTGTTTTCATTGAGGATGCAGACAACAGTTTTGTTTTTTTGTTTTTTTTTCTCTCTCTCCGACTAGCGTGGCATTACTCAGCCATGGCAGAGGGAAGATAGGTTGCAGCTATGCGGCTGCATGAAGCGGGAGGACACAGAGCTCCAGGGATGTCGGGAGGCAGGACTGGGGTTACAGCGTCCTGCACTTGGGGCTGTCTGGTGTGGAAGAGAGATGAGAGAGCAGGCGAGCGACTGTGTTCTCCCCGAGGTTAATGTAGTACTATCAGTTGCACAACTGTCCTCTCATAGCTGCATCTATTTCAACAACTTGCTCGAGGAGGGGAAGGGAAGAAAAAAAAAAAGATGGGAGAAAGGGAAGAGGGAGGAGGGACAAGAGAGGCAGATGAAGAAGGACAAGCAGAGCGAGAGAGAGAAAACCTAGAAATCAGACAGAAAACACCAACAAAGACAAACTGGCTTACAAATTTACAAGTGCCTTTTACTATTCTTATAGATACTGGTAAAGATTTATAGCTTCTGTGTGCCTGAATATGTTTGTTATTTTAAAAGCCTTAAATAAATAAATAAATTTGATTGACTGCCGCACATTAACTACCTATAAAAGAAATCAAAAAGACTTCTGCTCTTTTCCAAGTTTGTCAAGGATCACAATGAAGTGTGATTGATGCCCGTCGTCGCCTGTGGCCCCATTTTTCTGCTCTAAATAAACCGAAGGATAAATCCAGTTGCTAAGCCAGTCCCTCAAAGGGCTGACCTTTTGATAAGCTCATCTCTCAAATTTATGGCAGCTCGCAGAAGCTTTATTGCCACAACCTAGAAATGGCTCATGTTGACATAAGATCATTTACAAGCTTCTCCCTCAGAACCCTCAAGGCTCAACATCTCTATATGTGTACTAACAACAGGAGATTATCCTTGGAGCAAAATAACTTCAGCCCCTGCCTCACCTGAGATTGTGTTGTTATCACGAGAGGGACGGCGGAGTCGATTCTGGGTGTAAAACCGGAATGTTTCTGCGCTACAACTTTGGCGACTTTATTCTTTGCTTTACTTCTCCTCGGGCTTAAGTTCAACCCCACAGCTGATACAGGTCAGAACATCCTAAGTTAAAGGTGGCAGCAAACTACAGTGGTGTGCCTAACAGGAAAAGGTGAGCGTGATAAAGAGGAGCCGGACAGCTGAATCGCCCGTGTGTCCTCTGATTCGGGTTATCTGTCTCAGGCTCCTTGTTTGCCTGAGTGATCCCGGCTGGAACCATCAGAGTCTCCCCTCTTTTCCCCCCCTTCGTTCATGTGAACCATGACTTTCACTGAACTGAGAGAACACTGCTGAGATAAGGGCTCCGGTCAGACTGACTGTGGAAATGGAACCGGTGAGGAAACATGGTGGACAGAGCCATCTGGCCAGCTCCTCTCCGGCCTCGCTCTGCTGAGCACAAAGCTGGAGCCACCTGTCTTGTCTGCTGCACTATCCAGCAGAAGCTGAGCACCACCAGGATGGTTCGACAAGATAATACGAGTGTGGTGTGTATGTGCTACTTTTCACCTTGTGAGTTTTATAGGAGAAAAAAAAAATGCAGACAGAGAAGAGTTTCAGCGACTAGCAGTCTGTTTACAAGCCTGTGTACAGCTTTCAAGGAATCATATAATACATCCCCCAGATGCACAGTAAATCTATTTTTTTTAAAACTTGCAACATTATTTTCATGCCATGCCAAAGACTATGCATATTCTCTTTCAAAATATTGACTGAGGCCTGGGCAAGGTCACCCACAAGAGCTTTTGTGACAATATTCTCTGGGAGAATATTGGATTTTATCTGTGTCTATTAGCAAAGCATTTGGCACAAAAGAAGAAACATTTAACTTTTTGTAAGA
>NW_007578151.1:448247-464430 GCF_000690725.1 Stegastes partitus | reverse complement strand
GATGCACGAAAAATGTAAGAAGCTGATTTCAAAGTATAGAAATGTATCCAAACATGTTAAAGTCATGAAGCCTAGTTCGCCAAATCTACCAGGTAAGTAACAGTGATGGATAAATATCAGTAGAAAAAGGTCGGGAATCAGTGCTTTCAGTTATCAGCTACACATCACACTCCTCCTCTGCTCGAGCTGACACTGCGAGCTGTCGGACCTCACTGCCGTTTTACAGAAACACCACATCAGAGTGTATCTAGAGAGACTCACCAGGGAGACCAGGGGAGAGGCCGACATCCATCCAGTCTGTCAGCGAAGGAACATAAGACAGGAGGCCCGGAGAGAAAAGACCAAAAAAAAAAAAGAAGAAAAAGAGGAACCCTGTTGGATATTGGCCAAGTGATAAGTTACCTTGACCATGGCAGTCATTACACCATCAGAATTAAATGATAAGATTCCAATTACCTGCTAATTTAAACCATCGGTCAAATATGAGTAGTAAAGGATGGAAAAAAGGGGATTTCAAGTTGTAATAGCTTTCTGCAGGTGAAAAGGGAAATTGAGAAAATCTTGCAGATATTAAATAGGGTTGTGTAAATGACCTGCTTCCATGAAAAAAAAGCACCTTATCTGTGTCACATTAATGCTATAAGGCATTTCTGCTCCATCTCACTGACATGACAAATGAAAAATCTCATTTGAAGAACTCCCGCTATTAACAACAAGCTCCTTTATTGTTGCAGTTTGTTTTTGGAGGCTAATCAAACCCTCGACGGGAACATTCATATGGCCTTACGCCGTCTCCAGCCCAACAATAGGGGTCTTGTCCTCTAATTAATCCGACTTGTCCCTCTGCTAAACAGTGGATCAGTTTGCAGGACTGCTGCATTATTCAGCGTAGCCTTGGGTGAGAGAGGAAGTCTGTGGTCTGGAGTCACCTTACTCTGGGCAAAGCAGCCAAGGCAAAGAGAGGGAGAAGGATGAGAGGCAGAAATGAAAGTAATGAAAGAGGAGTTGAGGGGAGAGGTATGATGAAAAGGGAAAAGGGGGAAGGAATAAGGTGAGAGTGTAAAAAAAAAAAAAAAGAGGGGTAGGATCAAATGGTCAGTGTGGTTCAAGGCGACGGGAACTGCAAAAAAGACCACATCCGCATGGGAAACCGCAGGTGGGTCAGACAGGCAGTCTATGTGCAGCTGTCAGTTCTCCGCTTCTGCTGACAAACCAATCGTACAAAAACCACACAGAACCTTTCAGCTGTGTGTGCACTTTTTGACAGAAAAATCCAATGATAGGTTGACAACAAGAAATATATTTTATTTCCCCTTGTTCTTTTATTGTTAATAGTTGTTATCCTTCAGAAGAAACCCCTTCCTGACCTTGATATACATCTGTTTTCTCCGCCTCTCATTAAATACACACCTCTGTCCCCCACAAATACAATGGTCAAAAACACAGTAGTCATGTACCGTTGGTTCATACAGAAAGAAAAATCAATGGTTCCTGTGTTGGCAGTTGCTGTCACTCAGAAAGCAGTCGTAATCATAAAAAGCTTTGGAATGGTAAAAGTACAATGCTCCCACACAGTCTGCTTGAAAAATACACTGGATGAAATGATGGATCAGGATACTTTGAAATCAATTAGATGGAATGCAAAGCGTACAATGGATTCATACATGCTTTGATGACCTGTTTTACTCGGACTGCTTTGAAGAACACTCGCGTACGGAAGACCATTTCTGACAGCGTGATGTAAATTCTGTAAGTCATCAAAGGGAGAAACTCTTCTGAAATAATCACTTAGTGTCTTGAAATAACTGGAAATATTCTCAAAATAATGTGCTAGTAGCTAAAAAAATCAATTAACAGCTTTAATAATGAGTAGATACCATATTTAAGATTACTTCACATGTAAATTAACAAGCATCAAACATCAAAAATAATCACATTTATGGTGTTCAGTCCTTAAATTGCAAGTACTTGGATGTAAAGTGACAAACTCAGCACCGCTTTCATCTTCGGTATTGTACAGAAAGCTTTGTTGTCGGTCTTCCTAATATCTAACTGCACTTTTTGAGGATATTTTCTAGTTTGAAGTCACAGCATCTATAAAATGTAGATAATCTCGGATACAAGGGACTCTCCCTGTGTGAGTTCTCACCGGGTTCTCCGGCTTCCTCCCACAACATGCTCAGGTTAACTGGTGATTCTAAATTGTCTGTAGTTATGAATGTGAGTGTGATTTGTTGTCTGTCCTTTTGTTTAGCCCTGTGATAGACTGGCGACCTGCCTATCGGTATAGATAATGGATGGATGGGTGGATTATCCGCAGATACTACTTATTATTTTGAGATTCCAAGTCATTATTTTGAGAAAGTTTCTCATTATTTTTAGATGCTAAGTCTGTATTTTGAGAAGTTTTAATGAGTCATAGTATCTGGTTAGTTGTTTTTGTTTGTTTGTTTGTTTTTGTTTTCATCACTTTGGCAGAAATGGGCTTCCATACCAGGAGACTCAGTTCATACTCGGTTGTTAAAAGTTCTTTCAAAAAACTCACATAATGGTCATTTACAGCACATTCAGCTTTGCGGTTATGTAGTGGTTACTTACTGTACGACTTTACTCTGGGCAAACATATAGTATATTATTCACATAGTATTCACATAACATAATATACATCTGTATGTACACATTTCTTCCACCCTTGTGTTTCCAGGCACTTCCTTCAGCTAACCTTTGTCAGATCACTGACGACTCTGTAGCTACCTCATTCTACATCCTCATCAAACACAAGCTGAATCTGCGAGAGCCTGGTAATGTTGGTATACTGTTAGATACCTCGTATTCTGGCACTCCCACCTGAATCAGGCTGTGAGCTGCAAAGCAGCAGCAGAGTTCATCTAGCTGCCATTTCTCAGCTTCTGTGGGCTTCAAGGTGTCTCTCCTTATTTATTAGGGCAGGTCCTGGAGTGATACCTTTAAAACCCTCCTTGAAAAACTGCATTTAAAGGAGTTTCAGGAGATATGGTGGTGCATAACATATTTTTAAGGGTAATGATGGAGTGGAGAAGAGATATTTTTTTGTGGTTCTGGAACAAAATGCTAAAAAAAAAAAAAAAAAAAAATACAAAGAAAATTGCTTCCTCTCTGTGTGATGGGGGTGTTTCAAAGGTGACTCAGATCATTATGTGTATCACACATTCCAGCCTGACATAGTTTCTTCCATTGATTCAGGCATAAAGAGTTCCAGTGATCTCCAGGCATTGGCCAGTAGCTGAAAAACAGGGGATTTTGTTTGTCCGTCAAAGTGTGTTGACTTTAAACAGCAGGCTCTGTGACCGACTGTTTCTTACTATTCCTTCCTTTTAATTTACCATTTTAGTTTAAAAAAAAAAAAAAAAGTGAAATGTGAAAACATCAACATGTCCAGCAGTGAACTATAGCAATTTTCCCCTCTGCACAACCTTAATGCCCCTTTTTCTTTTATATATATTTGTTTATTTTACACCACTAGGAACAACAACTAACTCCATGTCAAAATCGTCAAAATAAGCCCCCCCTAGCAGAAAGGGTTGCAATAAAACTCAAAACCGACTTGATTCAACAGTTTTACAGTACAACCAAAATGCCTCAGACAACGAAGGAGTAAAAGAGCTACAGGCTCAGACCTGGAACGCAGCACTGGTTTAGACACTTCACCACAGCATTAATGGAACATCGTTTTTCACACCAACACTATGGCATCTCAGTACGGTTCTAACAGCTTCTTCCCCCCCTGCCTTCGCTCCTTTTTTCTCTCCCACTGGGTATAAAATACAAACAATCACTTTGGAGCAAAGAACATTAGCTGATGCAGTACATACTTTATGTTTGTAGGCATATATCAAGATGAAGCAGTAGAACAAAGTAAAGGATTCAAGTCAGTCAGTGGGATTGGCACTGTGACAGTAATGAGACAGGAATCACCCGTGGTGGCACCAGGCCCACTGCTGTGATCCCTGGAAACGCCCACCTATAGCACACATGGTAATCCAGCACAAACATTATGGCAAAAATACAACACATTGCACTACTGTACAGTTTCTGCATCGATACTGTTGGATACTGGGCTGGTCTATCCTAATGCTGTAGGTCTCTTAAAAATGTTTGTACACCAGTATGACGACCTTTTGGATTTATTCAGCGGTTTGAATAAAATTTGTCCTATCATCGGAGAATAAGGCAGTTTATGGTATGGTAGATACGTCGTGCCACAACCACAGTGGACTGCTGTTGTATGTAGCTCTTAAGAGGGAAGAAAACGCTTCCACGTTTGGATAACGCTGGAATTTTACATCCAGTCTCCGCACTGTTTGAATGAAACGATGAAGCCAAGGTGACCCTTCCCTCAGAACAGACGGGTCCGTTTCGTAGCTCGCAATATTTCTTTTTTCTTTTTTTTTTGCTGCTACCCTCAGCACAAAAAGAGATTTTAGTCCAAGAGGCAAAGAGGAACAAGAAAAACACAAAAAAATATCAAAAGAGATAAACATCACCAACAAGGAGGAAATCACAGCTGTACATTAAAGGTGAAAAGTTAGAACCTTGACCATGGTTTTTTTCTTTTTTTTTTTTTTTTTTTTCTCCTTCCTTTCCTTTCCTCTCTCCTTCCTTTGCAGTCTTTTCAAAGCCAAGTCCACAGGTCCAAACATCAAAGGAGAGGAGGGTCGCTGGGTGGCCTTAAATCGAATCTCCAGCGCTCGGGATCCTGCTGTTGTGGTAAACTTTTAGTTGCTATCTGCCCTCAAAGCAGTCCAAGTACTCCAGGACAAGGTCATAGCAAAATCGATACTGGTCCTGAAGAAAAATACAATATTCTCGAATTAGAAAGTGAAAACAGGAAAATACATTCTGTCCGTTCAAACACACACACACACACACATTTCTTCATTTATTTATTTACAGATTTTCCTACCAGAGACTCCACCATGTTGGGTTTGCAGTTGCGTAGAGTTTTGACAGCGTAGAAGATGTCCACCATGTTCTGGTACTGGATCATCTCGAGGAGGATGTTGCAGGCACAGAAGGTCCCACTTCGACCACCACCGTTGCTGTTAAGGAAGAATAGGTGGTTTTAAAATCTTCGATAATAAGAGGCGTAAAATATATGGATTTGTTGACATCTTCTGCATCAGTCTGTTTTCTATTGCACACATTTTGCATTCTCTCACATTTACCTTTTAAATTCTATTACATTCCTTCACAATGTTTTTTTTTTTTTGCTTTTCCCCCTGATCAATATGAACACTCGCTGTGCCGGTCCAGTCCAATTATGATACGCTGCCAGTTTAGAGAAACGCTCTGCAGGTACCGCACAAAGAAGAAATGATGCAACACTTGAGCCCGATTCTCAGCCCTCCTTTTTTTTTTTAAAAAAAAAAGGCAGAGCTGCAACAGAACGGCGCCACTGTCTGTGAGCACAGCTTCCCTGCTTGGCTGTGCTGGGCGAGGCTGTGCTTGTGGACTTTGGCTGCATTTTGTAGTTGAATTTATGGTGCCACGGATGAGTTCAGCTGTATATTGAAAGTACCCTTTGCTAATGTTGCACAATAATACCGATACTAGATAAGTATCCCAACACACGACCGTTAAAAACAATCCTATACCTCATTTTATTAGTATCGCTACTTGACAGCGTTTTAAGAGAAGCAATATTTCCTTTGAGGTTCTTGCTGTGCAGCAGTAAGACTGTGTGTGTGTGTGTGTGTGTGTGTGTGTGTGTGTGTGTGTGCAGCTTTCTACTTCCACTCCCTGCAGGCTTAGTGGGTGTGCCAAAGGCTTCTTTTTTTTCTCTCACAAGCTTTCATGGTGACAAAATGAGAGTCCAAGGATTGTTGCGCAAAGCAGAATATGACATTATTTCGCTCACAGACGACATCGAGGGTGAGCCCACGAACCCCGGAGTGTGTGACTGTGAAAGAGGTTTTCCCTGTTCAGACTGAGGAAGCCGACACCTTTGCAGACTTGTTCAAAGGATTCAGAGGGGCGACAGGTTTATTTTTTTTCTTTAGCTACTTTACCAGCACGGCAAACACACAATAAACACATCGGTTCAGTCATCTATTATTCTGTTCGTTCTCCTGATGTTGTAGTTGTATTGTTTCAGTATCGGTGTTGATATATTTCTAGGCTACTCTTTACTGGCCAAGAAAACATCACTGTTTCACGCATCATAATGCACCACAGGACTTCAACACAACGAGCATGTCAATTCACTGGACACACAAGACTGTTGCATGTAATTAGTGTTAGATGCATTACAGACTAATGTGTCACAGTCATAATCGTGACAACCAAAGCACAGTCATGGCTATAGACACAATCACAGTGACAGGCCATGTCATTCCATGGCGACCGTCATGATCACAGCTGCAGTCTGTCTCGATTAGTCTCAGCAGCTGTCGGCGAGAGAAACTGCGAGAACCGGCACCTCGATTTATCTTTCTTTCTGCAATCGCGCAGACTTGTGCAGGAGCCCCTGCTGTGGTCACAATAAATAATAGATAAAACTTACTTATGTAATGAAATAATATTGTGAGGGAATGCAAAACCTAATAGATGGGGAAGGATTTTCTTTTAAAACTGGAGGCTGCATGTACATATATATATACATAGGAGCAGGCTCAGGTGAATGTAAAGTTGGTTTTAAGTGTCTTTGATGAAAAATGAGAAAATTATTGATAACAAAGAACTGTCACGGCTCACGCGAACCTATTAAATAATTTAACAAACTGCATGCAATGAGAAGAGCCCAAGGTTACATTCAATGTGCTTGAAAAGTCTATTGAACATGAGAAAGTAAAAAAAAAAAAGACTCCCTTGTATTGCACTTCAATGCATAAAGTGAGTTTGATTTCACTGACAAGTAGTTTTTGTCCTTTAATGCTTGCCATACTCGTGGCTCGTAGGTTAACGCTGTCTATTTCAGTAAATAAGAGATATGGTGCCATCACAGACTGACTTCTTATCAACAGATGTGATGAGCGACGGGTGGATCTGACTGAGAACTCAAGGACACGACGCACACTCACACAGGAGTGACACAAATCACAAGGCAGCCACCTCCTGAAGCATACCCTTAATTGCTTAATTGTTTATTTTTCTCTAACTATAATTAACAAAGTGAACACCATGCTGTGTTGAAGACGAATTGAAACCAATTATTAAGACCATAAACCAAATGAAAAAATGTTTATTGACACAACAAATCAAGTAAGTAATCGGGACATTTTCTCATAGACTTCCAGGAAATCTGACTTCTTTTGGCAACCAGAGGAGTCGCCTCCTGCTGGCTGTGAGAGTTAGTGCGGGCTTTCGGCAGATCCAAATTATCTTCAATTTTCAGACCCAGATGTCCATCCATCCATCCATTATCTATACACCGCTTAATCCTCATTAGGGTCATGGGGGGCTGGAGTTTATCCCAGCTGACTTAGGGTGAAGGCAGGAGACACCCTGGACAAGTCGCCAGTCTATCACAGGGCTACACTTAGAGACAGACAACCAAGCACACTCACATTCACACCTACAGACAATTTGGAATCACCAATTAACCTCAACATGTTTTTGGACTGTGTGGGAGGAAGCCGGAGAGAACCCGGAGAGAACCCACGCTGCACGGGGAGAACATGGAGACTCCACGCAGAAAGATTCCGGTGCCCGAACCGGCGACCTTCTTGCTGCGAGGCAACGGTGCTACCAACTGCGCCACCCTGCAGCCCTACCCAGATGTCTTTTTTTTTATATACAAAATCTATGGTTTCCATCAAATTTTATACTGAATTTATACAAAGACTCATACAGGCAGTGAAGCCCTCTGCTTTGTGGTAGATTGCCGGCCATTAGGAGCACTTTTCTCCCATAATGAGGTCGACATTTCTGATTTTGATTCAGAATAAAATGTATTTACTTTTTTGAGTCCACATTTACATAGCGTCTTTTAATCTTAGCAAAGGAAGTGCTTCTCTGTCACCAATCCACACAAACACACTCACAGCAGTGATGGCAGAACTGCAAGCCTCTGACCTGCTACTGTGAGCAACTCGGGCTCGAGTGTCTTGCCCGAGACAAATGGAGGATTGAACCGACAACCTTGTCATTACTGGATACCTCACTCTGCTACCTGAGCCACGTCCACCCCGCTGTCAATATTGTTTTTTTTTAATGACCAATTCATTCGGTAAGACTGAACACTAGCAGCAGTTACAGCAGGCACAGCTTTGTGTTTAATCTGTTTTTCAAAGTACATAAATATTAGCAAGCTGCCACATGATCAGCAAATATCACCTACTGAACACGAGCATCTTAGCATCACCTCTAGGCAAAGTTGTGCTCTGTCTCACTGATGCACCAGCACATCTGTAGACGTCTTGATGTTTATTTAATACATTAAAATCATTCCCTACGTTGCCCTCTATTCATTTAAGATTTGCTTCTTGACTGTCATTCAATTCTATCTTTCTGCACCGTATGTACAAGTGTATTTCCCCTTCAGTGGGAATATGCCTCCCAGTATGTTTAACTGACTTCTGGAAGACAATAGCAGAGTGTCGGCACCATATGTGTAATCTGACAACCCTGTTTTTGTGTTGATGCTACCTCACAGAGAATACAGCACGGACACAGTATGAAAGGACATAAAAACGGAGATAAGAGAAACACCGAAAGCATCCAAAAAGATTGAGAAATAACAGCACAGCGTTGGATCCTTGTAAAATACTGTCCTGGTCATCATAAATGAAAGGCGATATCAATAAGCTACTGGAGGACAATCCACTTCCTCTCTCCTGAGACGAACGCAGCGAAGGTGGGGGGGAGGCGTGGAAGACTCTGCAGCGTACACAAGCAATATTAAGGTAATCAATCGTCGTCAGTGCTCTGGCAGTCCTGGATTTAGTGTAGTGAGAACCATCGCATTCTGTATTAAGCCATAATTGATTTGATCTCCATAATCTCTTTCCTGGTTGTCGTGGGTAACACTGTGTGACAGCACTGACTGATGTGCTTTTGGATGGGGGCGGTGGGGATGAACGTGTGACGGGTTGGCAATGAGCTGGACGGCCCATTCATATTCATCAGCGGGGTGTGTGCACTCCGGGGGCTCAGGACAACAGAGGAGCACACACCACCACCACCAGCACCACCACCACAGAGTGCACTACGCCCCGGCACAGCACATTACCCCACCATTTGATTTTTCTACATTTTTAAAATACTGCCATGATAAATTGCTTCTCATTGCACCGACTCACACATAAAAACCACAGAGACGAGGCACGACACTGTCTCCCATCAAAGTGATTTGCTCATGAATTGCCGTGTTTTTACAGACATTTTTGTGATACTCCCCTCTGTGAATAAGCCTTAGGTTTTAAATGCACTTTTAAATGTCACTCTTCAACAGCAGCAAATTGCTGCCTAAGACCTTTTCAGAAAGAGACTGAATGTATTTCCGCCTTGTCTCCTGTTTTTTTTTTTTTTTCCTTTAATTTACAATACACGATGCATGTCGCTGAGAGATTACTCACAGGCAGTGCACAACAGTGCGTCCTTCTCCACACTCCCTTTGCCACTTGTGCACTTGAGCCAGCAGGTTGAGGAAAGCCTTCTTGGAGTCGGGAACGTCGCGATATGCCGACCAGCGCAGGAACTGGAACTGACACACCACCAGCTGGCCCTCTTGGAGCTACGGATGCAACAGAAAACATAAAACACATGTCTGAGTGTGCCGCTCTGTGTTGGTGTACAGTCGTGCGTTGTATTTAATTTTCCGGTTGTTTCAGTGTTTCTGCGCGTGCCAGTTAACGCCCGGTTTTGAGAGCTCCCCCGGCAGCGAGCTGGCACTCTCGGCTGTGCTCACTCAGCAGGCTGACTTTGAGATATATGGGTTTGTAGGTGTAAGTGGGGCCCGAGCTGTGTGTGAAACAGGTCCCTGTGTGTTCATAACCTTGTCCTGTAGAATCTCACCTAATACTTAAGGACCAGTGGAGAACTGTAAGTCATGCAAATTGGGTTGGCAAAGACACCAACGATGCATGGAGGAATTGCCTCAGCGGAGGTGGGATTTACACAATGTACTTTTTTTTTTTGGTACCACTCTCATACCCACACATACATATGCTTACAGTGCACTTCCTTTGACTTTTACTCCCTACCCTTGTATATCATTGTCAAGCACAGGGAATGTACACACTAATGCACTGAGAGAGAGGCCGGGGAGAGGGAGAGGTGTGTGTTATTTCTGTGTGATTTGATTCCTCCCATGCTGTGTTAAGTTGCCCTCTCCTTGACGGTGATGTGCACCGAGTAGAAAAAAAGGTGCCACAGGTAGAGAGGAGGAATGACAAGGGCGGTCGACAGAGGAGGTAAGGGTGCCAATCAAGGAAAAGGAAGTTCTGGGCAGTGAATGTCGCGCTGCCTGTAATGGCGAAGGAGAAACGCCTTGCATGCAGATTTCTTCAATAATTGCTTGACAGTGATGCTGAGCAGAATGCATGCATGCGCTTATGCAAATTGCGGAGCATAAAACATGCATGCGTACCTGCACACACACACACACACTCAACAAAGTGCGTGAAGTCAAAATGATCTATGAAAACATTTTTGGAGATTTTATTTTTTGTGCCCCATCTACTGCTCATGCCTTTATCTGACCTACTTCATGAGCTCTGCCTACTTTTTAAAATGTATGGCGTGGCGGTTTATGAACAAATTAACAGAAAATGAAGCTCGCAGCCTAAAAAGAACACACTGAACTGAAAATATGGCCGGCAATATGATGATGAAAGTTCCCTCTTTGGTATGCCAGCAGGCACCTTAGCAAGGGAAGACACCTATCTAAGTAATGACAAGAAGAAATTGAAAAAGGGAGCGACTGACCTTTATTACATGCATGTCAATAGGCTTCTCTCGCATGTTTTCCATAGAAAGAAATTTCTCCACATAATAATCACGCTTATGAGAATGTCTGATGGAAAAGCTGGTGTTCTGGTTCAATTTTCTGGACTGCTGAATATCAAAACAATGTCCTTTGTAGTATTTATAATATAGTTGATGAATACGTTTTTTTGTTTTTTTCTTAAAAAACTCATCTGCCATTGCGCTCAGTACGCATTTCCAGGCAATATTTTAGAGCGTATTTATTTGACGAACTCCTCCATCCCTTGAGGCGGGGACTGGAGAAGGGCTGCTGTGTGTGCATAACAAAGCAGTGACAAAGCAGAAGAACACACTGTGCAGAAATCCAGCATCAAGTGAAGCAATCGGCTTCAGTTTGCGCAGGATGTTGAACAGAAACTCAGATGTTAAGGCTGCAGGTACGTGGCCTGTAGTGCTTTGACTTGCGTCATGTTTTTAGATGCACATTACAGGTGACAGCTCTAAATGTACTGTAGGTAAAATGTCACATCTGAGCAACCGGTGAGGATCACAGCTAATGCATTTCTAATTAGGTTTCCTGTTATTTGTGAAATACCACTGAGTGGAACAACGCGTCCTGTGCAGGCTCTTTTGGCGTCAGAATGACTCACCCTTGTGACATTCTTGACCCGAAACAGGCGAGTAATGACATCCTCATCTGCTGACATGGACAAAAACTCCACTTCCATGGGTCCGTACTGCTGTAAACCAGGCTCCGGCCAGTATTGAACACATGGCTGCGTAGAAAACAGGGAAAAATGAGAGCGAACGCTTTATTAGCACCTGCAAAAATACATTTTTCAATCATTCTTTGCCGAAAACTTGCTTAAAACTTTGAATCGCCAAAGACGAGACAGCTGTGTGTGTTTAAGGGTGTTTCTATGCATGCAGGTGGGTCTGCAGTAATGACAGAAGTGGTGTCAGCGTGGGCCTGCATAGAGCAGGAGGTATTACGGCGCCACACTGGTGTTAATAAGTGAAGAGAAGCAGCATGGGAAGTGTGAGATGTAATGTGCTTTGAGAGATTGCAACAAGAGGGAGACAGAGTGCTCCAGTGCCACGAATGAACTCTATAACCGAGTTCATAACAAGATCTTGCAACGGACAACTTAAAGTGGCTATAACTCAATTTTCAGGCAAGACCCAAAAGGTCCGCGTTGCAGTGGAAGAAACGAGATGAAAACATTTAAAGGGGAGTGGATGAAAAGTGGGATTGAACCAGAGTAGCCACAATTTCTTTTTTTTCTTTTTTTACTGCCGGGCTACACGGGGTTTTAAAAAACAACACACAGAGCAGCCAATACAGAAGAGGTAAGCAGGTACCTTGCTTTTCTTGCACAGGATCCCCAAAGATTAAAGATTATTTATGAATATTTGAAAAATGTCTGTCAAAGCCCACATGTTGCACAAGACAAGAATAAAAGCAGTATTTAGAATAAAATAAGAACAGATAGAACAGGTGACTATAAGCTGTACATCACAAGGTTGAAGTGTTTCTTTCAACTTTTGCAGGCGAGCCACAAGAGTAATCACTGCAACAGCAGCATAAATCAGTATATGTGTAATTAGTTGTGTGATTTAATTAAATTCACGGCATCTTACAGAAATTCTCGACAGAAAACAAAATCCTCACAGAAGACGTGTCATATACGAAATTATGTCTTCACCAGAGAAGCGTCCTTGAAAACATTGAAAACCCTTAAGGAGTAATTTTACAATATTCCAAGGTAGAGCTTGGACTTTATTAATTAACTAAGACTAAGCACCTGCTCTCCAAGGCTGTGAAACAAATGTAATACATATTTCACACGATGAATCTTTAAATTTTGCCTAAAAAGCTTATAATCTTGCATTTATGCTTTTTTTAAAAAAAAAAAACAGAATCTGGACTTTATGTAAGCTATTATCTTCAATGCCTTTGGCTTTCTTCCAAGCAATCTTTGCAATTTGCTACTTATTCATAAACATATTAATTATACAGGTGTAAATACAAGGTAATATGAGATTATACTGAAGTATTTCCAACTGCCCTTGTAAAGGAATTGATAATAAGTTAATGAAAGCTGGTGTTACTTAATGCTGCTTGCTGGAAATGCCTACAATCAGTGCAGCGTTTGACATAATAGATTCAAATATTCTGACGCTGTCACCTGGGTTATCCTTGATTGGATTTTTTTGGGGATATTGTCTTGTGTCTGTCAGTGGTATTGGAGCCTTTCAGGTTGTGGTATCCCCTCAAAAACCATTTTAGAACCAATCTTATGCTCTCTTAATACCTTTTTCCTTCAGGCTACATTTATTGAACAGAACATCATTTCTTATTTCGCTCCACCGCCACACCGATGACGCCCAGTCGTACCTGTCCCACAAACTGAATTATTCAGCGCCATTGTTCTCTTTGCACAACTGTTTATCTGCCATTAAAGGCTGGATGTTGGCCAATCTCCTTCAGCTTAACTCCAGCGAAATGAAGATGTCTGAGCACGTCTGTAGTCGAGTGGTGCCAGCTTCTGGCTCTTCAACAGAGCATGTTGTCCCTTTTTTGCTCAAAATTTGGAAGTCACATTTGATCACAGCCTCGGTGTGGTCCGCTGTGAGCTCCTGTTTCTGCCACCTGAGAAATATCTTGGTGAATAAAATCATTTCTTTGCTTTAATGACACCCGAGTCTATTTTACATGGTTTCACTTCATTTATGCTTGATTACTACAATGATCCTTTCTTCTGTCTTAATGAGAAAATGGTGGAACAGTGACAAAAAGAAAAAAAAAATCCACCTAATGACGATACTTTGCGGCTCAGAATATACTCAAGGATCTATTGCTGACTTCTAAAGGCTTCTTCAATATGGCTGATGATTACCTGGTGGCACTTTTAAGTCCTTATTTATCAGCTTCAGTCACACTGAATAGCTTCCAATAGGGGCTCTTTACAATCTAATCTTAGAAATGAATTTGCTGCATTGTTCTCCTTATTCACTTTTAGCGTGTTATTGTGTTTCTGAGTAAAACCTGACCTTCAATCTTGTGTTATGTTTCCACTAATTATTATTGCTATTGTTGCCAAAAAAAAAAGAAGAATAGGGAATATTGCAGTACAGAGAAGAGGAATATGCTCGTGAGGAAAAGTGGGCCGGCAACAAAAAGAAAGCCTGCGATGTGGCTGGAGGGTAATGCAAGTCTATTCTTCAGAGATGTATCTTTGAGGAGGGAAAGGAAAAAACTGGGGCGGGTGTTATCTAGTCATGCCTTGAGATCAATGTGGTCAGGGATCAAAGCCCGACAAAATGGCATGAAGGAACTAATCCCAAGCACAGTAAGATACAGAAACATTGAAGGCAGGGTATGTCAGGAAAAGTCTCGAGTAAAGTTCATACAACCTCCAGACTGAAAATAAAAAACTTGCACAGCAAACAGTGTCTCCTGTGTGTGTGTCTATGGGTGTAAACTCACTGTAGTGTCAACAAATCAATGGCAATAAAACAGTATACAACACTTTGACCTCACCCAGGCAGAGTTTGACTGGTTGAGCTGGTTGAGCATGACCACTGCCGTGCAGCCGTAGTCGAAGACCAGCCTCCAAAAGTCCGCCGTGGTGCCCGGCAGAGGGTGAGGGGTCACAATGAACGCAGCCTGCCGGTGGAAGCTGTCAGCGAGAGCGGCGTTGATGTAATTGTTGCTCTCCCCTTCGGTTGTAACCAGGAAGGCCAGGGCGCGGTCGGGCGGCAGAACGTCCATGCTGCGGTTCTTCTCCCGGTTCCTGGGCAACAGAGCAATGCTGCACTCTTCCACGTCCAGATGGGGAGTCACGGAGTTGAGCGTCTGCAAATGGGAATGTTAAAGAGGTGAGGTTAGAGCGAGGTGAGGACAGAGTGGAAATTCAAGAGAGCGTTTAAAAGATGGAACGTGTGAGGGGTGGTGAGATGCTAGGGAGGAGGAGGAGGAGGAGGAGGAGGAGGAAGGGAATCAGACAGGAGAAGGAGGAAGTGCTGGGATGTCAAAAATCCAATAATCTTAATCCAAAGGATTTTTAATACTACGAAATATTCCGCTGACAAACTGACTTAAAAGAATGAAAAGACAAATTGGGTCACGGCATAATAAGGCTGAATGTAATGAACTTAGATTTCTTTTTAAATAAAAGCTCAAAAGGAAATATTGCATACCAATTTTCCATGATGAACGCTCTGTTCATTTAGCCGTAATTACATTAGACATTGTGAAAAAATATTCAGATCATTAATACACAGCATCAATAATAGATCTGTGCCTTGCTGATCTCGGTACTACCGGTTTGGCTGTTTGCCGTCTGCAGGATGACAGAGTAAAAAAAAGCAAACACAGAGCTCATTGGGTGGCGCGCAGGCTTTCAACATCAATGTCAGACAGATAAGTTTACACAGATCAAAGCCACGCATTTTCCTTTATGACCAAGTTTGTAATCAGAGTGTTGTACCACCTACTGTACCGCTCCCCCGATCCCAAACAATACATCAGTCACCGTTCCCGCAAAGTGTATATTATATAAGGATAAAACGGTATAAAATTAAAGGAGTATGCGTGAGCCTTTTCCTGTATCACTTTGAAATGCTAAACCTGGGAGTCGGCGTGGCTGCTGGCTGAGCACTGCAGCAGAGGGAGATGGATGAGGCAGGTAAAGCGTGTGGGAACACAGCTGGCTCGGCTCTCTCCTAATCAACATCTAATAAAATGTTCTGAGAGCGCATTCCTATAAAGCGGGAGGGGGATTTCAATGACAGTCGCACGGAATTAAAATTGAAACTAACATCATGCTGCACAAATGCACACACATTTATACGGTGCATGCATGCATCACACACACACTCACACACACACGCTCAGATCTATTAGCCTGTTTGTTTCTGCACTGTGTTGATTTCAAAATGTCTGCGCTATAAAATACGCCGACATTTCCAGGAAAAGAGGAGATGCAGTTATTGTCTAGTGCAGGGGTTTCTCAAAGTTATTACTCAAAAGTCCTTTTTATTGAAGGTCAGAGGTCTGGAACTATTGGCAAAAACAAAATGCAATTTAACCCCAAGAATGCCAAAAACCTGCCAGCCGGCTTGAAAGGAGTGAAAATCACCAAAATTACACTCTTTGTGAGAGCTGTGGGAGTTGCAACCTTCTCGTGGTGGTAAAAATAATTAATTAAAAATCACTTCATACATTTAAAATCACCCGAAAAGAAACCTTTAACACCAGATTCTGTAAAAAAAA
>NW_007578151.1:444043-447868 GCF_000690725.1 Stegastes partitus | reverse complement strand
TTATTATTATTACTAGTGACTGAGCCGTGACGAAAAATTCTGTGACTTTTCGGTTGAACTGCAGGCAGTGTTTACACATATCAGACGAGATCATTCCATGTTTTTTACTCTTATTTTTGTAAAATACATAAGCAGACACATTCTATTTTTGTTTTTTTCTATTCATGGCATTACAAATGTGAGAAGACAAGTTTTTCTCTACCTCTAAGCATGCTCGCGCTGCTTACACTAATCACTACGGCTACTGTTGTAAAAGAAAGAAATATCATAGGGAACATTGCAATGTTGTTTAGATGAAGGCATGTGCTCATGAACAGAAAGCAGCTGTGTGGTTTGGTCTATTTATGGTATTGTAACTGTAAGAAGGCATGTTTTGAGTTCCAGCTACTTCTACTTGTTTCCATGAAGGGAGACGATTCAGTCACACTGACCCTGCAGTGACTGACAATGTGACGGCAGCCTGTAAATTGCTCGGAGCTCAAAGAGCTAATCATCTCGGTTATGAACTTTAAGCCACATATTCTACATTAAATTTCATGATTGTGAAAATACACCCGAGCCTCGAGGGTTACGCGATTACAGAACAAACATCACACATCTTGTGGTTGAAGCCGAGGCGGACGTGGCTCATACAGCTACTGTCCATATTTATTTCTGACTCATTCTTACGTTTACAATAGTTACAGAAATTGTATACTGCAGGAAATGAGACACAATCCTTACCTGCAAATTAGAAGCTGAAAGGAAATTCTCTGGTGGAACATTATTGCGAAAAATTGGCGGCAACGGCAGACAGGACCCTTTCCGGCTAGCAACATTGCCATGACAACGATGTTGAGGACGGGGAAAAATGCTACATTAAACGAACAATCACCTGCCTATTCAACAACTTATTGTTCAATAGAAAATGTATTTAAAAATAGAAAAGGTTGTGATGTATTGTATTTCTAGCAAAAGGAATAGATTCAGCCGGAACAGACTTTGTTCTGGATGCAAAGCAAAGTCTGAATTTTGCGAAGCCCCGGTCGAGTCTCTCGTGACAAAATACCAGCCAGACGTAACCGAACTGAGCAAACGAACAGGACGCAACAATCAAAATGCAAAACTCTCACAATTGCACACAGTAAATCATCAATACGATCGACTATCCAACAAAACACTGACCTGAAACTCCTCCCGCAGTTGAGAGGAGTTACTCTGGGAATCCACTCGCAGCATCTCTTTGTACGTGACCGCAAACTCGTTCACCAAGATGGCCGTCTCTCCACAAAGGCAGGCCTCCAGAATGGCATCGTGGATGAAGATATACTGCTCCTGAAAGGACAGCAGGTAACATGAGTCACTGCTATGTATGTGTGGGCGAACATACGCGGCTTTCATACAACACATCGGAATGTGTTACGAGTTTGCAACGAGCTAAACAAACATTAGAGGAAAGGCTAGTTGAGACAGGAACATATGTACGTGTAAACAAACAGTCAAACCACATGAAGGATAGCAACGATTTTTCATAACCTGCCTTGTTCTGAATTAAACATGTGCTTTAATGTTAGCGTTGTATCAAGGCGGCTGGAGAATAAATAAATATTTTTTTGGTAAACAAACACATGCAGTGCGCATTTAATTAGCGCACCCCTGCAAATAACTACAAATGTAATAAACAGCTAAGTCAATATTGGATTTACATAATAAGGGGTGAATATGCAAATTATCTGCACATCTAAAGAACAGCACGTGCCTACGCAGCACACAGACAGACAATGAGAGTCTTTTCTCTAAAAGTATTGCAATGACCTTTACATAAGTCCCAGAGTGGGAGTATGGTAATACACCTCCCTCACTCTTTGAATTTCCAAACAACAGGAGGGAAAAACAAATGTTTAAAAACCGGATTCCTCTGAAGAAGTCTAGCAGAGAGAGGTGATCATATTATGGTCAGTGATGGTGAACATGAGGAATATGAGCAAGAAAACCTCTTTCTTTTCAAAGCAGCACTTTTTCTCTGTGCTGTGATTTTCCTTTATTCTATTTTTCCCCGTGTTTTAATCTGTATTGCTGTGAAGTACCCAAAGACAGATTTAGACCTTTTCGGTTCCTAAGGAGGACAGTAAAGCTGATCTATCTGTGTGCGGCTTTGTTATAATGTGAAGTGGTTTCCAGACTGACCTCCGTCTGGATCATGTTGATGCGTCGAGAGCAGAGCGTCTTCACGCAGTTGTAGATGTCCACCACGCCTTCGCACTCGGCCATGTCCAGCATAACATCCAGCACGATGTAGCAGCCGGTGCGGCCCGCTCCAGCGCTGCAACAAAAAGCCCATTTTGTGAGGAAGCATGCAGTCTTAAAAACATTACATGACCACTATTTCAAGTTACTAAAAATGCTGTTGCATTTCTGTGAGAGTACAGAATGTCTGCTCTTGAGTGGAAATTACTGTCAATACGTGAAATGATTTAAAAGAGTTTTAAAGGACCGCCGTCGCAATGTACAAGACAGTGTTGGCCAACCTTTTGAGCAGCTGTAGGGGCGAGCCGGGGAACTCTGCAGCCCTTTTCAAACAAGAAAATCTAACATTGCCGCTCCATTAAGCTCTTAAAGTGGCAACAGTCTGTCAGTCAAACGCTTTGACATCAATGTTTCTCGCAACAGAAACACAACAGTGACGGAGAGCCACAGTCGTAGAGTCGAACAGGCCAGAATAGAAAATACATCAAGTGACATAATGCGTAACAATATGCTGTTAAACAAAAAGCTAAATCTAAGCCGTGACAAATTATTCAACTGTAGCTTGTAAACTGTGTCACAACTTTTCTGTCTGACAGTACGCAGTGAAAAATGACCCGAGATCCTGACTGATCCTGTCTCCATCTCTAATTCCAAGTTAATAATAAAGCTACTTTTGTTGTGAATGTGCCCAACTTTCTCTCTTTGGAGACACTTTTATGGATCCTGCTGCTGTCTGATGCTGTCGGTATTTAATAAATTCAGAGGAAAGACTGCTACAAACAGCTGGAAGCAACAAATAAACTTCAGCCCCTGTTATTATCTTGTCAAAAGCTCGAGTGCATTTATTATGGATGAGTCTCAGTGATCTGAGCTGCTAGTCCTTGGCGACACCGCAGAGGAGTTTTATACATTTAATTTATAATAAGAATTAAATGAAAGCAAATGAGAAAGGGGCTTTATGATCTTGGCACATGTTTGCAGCCTCTGAGATGCTTTTTGGACCAATATTGGTGCTGAAATGTCTTCTCATAACCCAAAGTAGCTCACTTGTGCATGCCTATCCGTTATGGCGTGGCACGGAGTTCAGACTTGTGCTGTGCCAAAAGACGTGTGCAAATATTAGTAAGATCGCCATCGTGACTTTTATGGAAAAGCGAGCGGGGTGCTTATTCAGACAAGATGTTCAGATGACGTCAGATTAACAGAAAGAAGGGAATGTTTGAAACGGGTAGTGTAAAAGTAGTGTCTGGGATGTTTTACTCCTGGGATTCTACCCTTGAATAAGATAACAACCACATTGCTGGGTCGTCTGTAAATGTATTATTAACAATTATGAGAATGAATGGAGAAGACTTTACTCAACATGGGGGAGAGACCTCACTCCTTTCTCCCCCAAGGAAGAAGTACAATGCAACAGCATTTGTCGTGAATAAAATCTTTTCCTATTGGCTCACTGTAGCTAGATTGTAAACATTATGGCATAGTGGTCATACCATGTAAGAAACCTGAGGTCACCTTCCAAAGACAAAACCCTTTTAGGGGTAAACATATCGACTCCAGTGGACCTCAAATCTTGACCTTTTTGACCCCTTGGTAACT
>NW_007578151.1:430777-443525 GCF_000690725.1 Stegastes partitus | reverse complement strand
CTGATGGTTGATTTTACTTTCACAGTAGCCGATCTAGAGAGTCGACCAAAAATCAGCTGATTGAAACCAGCAGCAGCCTCCAACGGACACACGAGGCTCACACTCAGTCTCTCAAAGACAACACCATCTATGACTTGCTAAGCATCACGCTACCTGCAGTGGACCACCACAGGGCCGGCATCAGGAGGTGTGGAGGCTTTCACTCTTCGTATAAAAGCTAGCAGTCCGGTGGCGTGGTAGGGCACCCCGTGTTCAGGCCAGGATGTGAAGTGGAACTGACGCACCTCGTGCTTGGTCGAATATCCTCTCTGCCAAAAGAAACACAGTGCACTTTAAAAAAAAAAACAACAACACTACATAATGGCTGGCATCCTAATCCTTGTAGCCTACAGGCCCTGATCTCGCAGAAGATGTGCTCCCATGCATTCAGAGACATCCTCCCTCCGTGACAGATGTGACAAATTTTTTTTTGGTTCAGTGTGAGGACAACCAGGACATTATTTACGTGGGGTGTTAGGTCTTCTAGGACAGTTAGGCCTCAGGGCATCACATGTTAGTAGCAGCTGCAGTGTGACAGACGTGCAGAAAAGGAATTATTGAGGCTCTGGGGAGCTCAGGGAGGGCTGGAGGTTTCTCCTCTGCTGGGAGGCTGCTGAAGTCGCACAGCAATTTCTTCCTCCACACAGAGATGACAAAGTAAAGCGACGCAAAGCAAAGATTTGTTGAAGACAGAAATCCAAAAAAAGAAAAAGGAGGGGAGCTATGAAAAACAAGCTGTCACCAGTTCCCAAATTCATGCCGATTTGAATAAGCAGCAGCGTGTGCCCATGGAGAGCAAATGTGACAGTGCGATGATAATGCTGTGTTTGTGCCACTGTCACTCCAGTGCTTCTCTGAGCCCTTCCAATGAGAGATCCCCCCAGAGACTGACAGGATGGAGGCCATCAGGGGAACAACACTGTAACAGCTATGTTGGAAAGACGGCAGGGGCATTCACATAGCTACTGGTGTTAATTCCTCTCAATTTAACATGTGGACCTTGTGTCTATCAGCCTTAAGTCCCGGCAAGTGTCTAATCCTTTCTATTAAGGTTCTGCTGCTAATTTTAATGCTTGCTTAACCAGGTAACACGGCTAACTTGTCAGCAAAAGAAACCAGAAGATGTAGCGACAAATTGAATGACAAACAACAAGAAATGCAAAAAAAGATAAAGGTAGGCAAACAATTGAAGGCAAAATCTGAGACAAACTCACCCTCTCCAAGGCGAAGGTTCGAACTGTGTATTCAGCGAGAGTTTCCGTCTTGAGCAGAGTGATCTTGATGTCGCCGTACATCTCGCTGTCATCGGGCCAGTATTTACAGCACTTCACCTGTTTTAAAGCAGCAAAGCAACAGAGTTATTCCTGAATTACCGCAAAGCTGCAGAAGGTGTGACATGAATTAGTCTGTTTGGCAGAGAACTGTTGAGGCTCACGCTTGATTTAAAAAGATAAAAAAAAAACAAGAGCAGGACATTCAATCCAGAGTATACTCCTCTGAGTTTTGTTGTTGTGTTTATTTATGCAGTTTCTTTCGACGCGCCAATTAATAAATTACACTCTGCGGTGCATGAAATCACTCCCCCTTCGATTCTTTTACCTGTAGGCAAATGGAAAAAAAACAAGTTTGGTTCGTGCACAAGCGGTGCTTTTATAATTTGCATCTAGGATTGAGTGTTAAACACCAAACTGCCCATCGGTTGTGCAAATTCAAGTAAATGATGGTAACACCAAGTCCAGCTCCCCAACTACAGCACCAACCTGGTGAATTTCACAAAAGATGCCCGAGGCTGTGTTATCATTGTTTATGAATGTGCAGAGCAGTGGATTGCCGGCTTAAATTACAGTTGTTGGATAAATCTATAAGCTCGCTTGGGTTCTTCTGTACACAAGTTTTGGATTTCTAAGATTTCACATTTAAAATCTAAGCACTAAATTCAGAGTGAATCCATAATAAGATATATCTCCGTAGGTTAATTTAACAACTCACTCGGAGCAAAAAGAGATAAATACTACCTGTGTGATCACAAATTGAAATTAAGTGATGATAACAAAAATATTAGGCACTTAATTTCTTGGCTTAACTAGAACAGAGACATCCTGGTTGGAATTTTAATAAGATTTTTTTTAAAAAGCATGTAGAGGTTACACTGCAAATCCTGCACAAGAACAAAAACAAGCTGTTCCTCTGCAGATATTTTATCTTGGAGGGCAAAGAGAAGAAAAGCACAATAATCACATAATGGCAGGCAGCATAATGAACAGGAGGGCAGCAATCTTTTTTTTTTACCAACACCGGGCACAATGGAAGTAATTTTTTTTTTATTTAATGGAGGTGTTATTTGGATTCAGCCACACAGACCACTTCTCATTTGTTGACTGCTCCCAGGATTGCCGGGATGCAGAACCAAATTGGATGAAGGGCTACTGCTAGAAAAATTGTGTCATTTTAACCATCCACTGAGGTAATATGTTTTTCCTGCCTCAACTGGAAAAGGATGGAATACTTACAGTAGATACCTGCATTTATGTGAAGTGGAAAACAATGCTGCTACAGTATATAGTGGGCAGCGTATTTACAAAGTCAAGCAGCCCAGCGGTCCAGAGTATGTTTATATGCACCACAAGTATTGTACACTTTATAATCACTATAATGTTGATGCACATTTCTCCGAACACAGCAATGCAATTTCATGAAATTGCCATAACAAGCAGATAAAGGATAATCTGTGCAGCAATCCTTTAAAATGCATGCATTTCATGAAAAATTCAACAAAAGCAGACCTACAAATATACTTTAGATGACCCCAGATGTTCGTTTTCCACCAAAAGAATACAGTACAGAAAGCTAAAGGAAGACTGAGACATAGGGATTTTTTATTCAATATGTTCAATAAATTAATCATGTCCCCCAGGAAGTCGGTAACAAACAACCCGTCCCTGTCAGTAAACATGTGTTCACAATCTATGTTGACACCCACACTAACCGCTAGTTATCCGATTCAGCCCAGTGTTGGACAAATAGAAGCAGTCGCAGGTGCACATGAGGAAGAGCTTCTGCAGAAACAAGAAGTCGTGAGACTATCTTTGGCCCCAGTAAACACAAGACAGGACAGAAGGAGGCTATATGCAAATACAAGTCGAGTCCACGTCGAAAAAAAACAAAAAGGCAACAGCAAAAAAAATGTTTTGAGACGCAGCAGTCCATCATAGAGGTGTACTCTATATGCAAAACCTATTCAAATTGGTAAACACCTTTGTTGGGAAATCCAAAGGCCAGAAATATTATAAGTTATTAGGCAACAACAGACGTGACAGAATCCCGTTGTTTTGTTTTTTACTTCAGCTTAACAGGGGTCTAAATCCGTGAACATGACTCATGGACACAAACAGTGTGGTACATTTAGGACAGCAGAAGCCTGGAGTATAGATTTCGCTGGAAAAAGAACAAAAACAATAACTGCTTTAAGCAACTGAATGTTTAATAAATGAATGTTAAATACTATTGAATGTTAGATAAATGTCACCTGGGTAGAAAAATTCATGAGTTTCTATTTACCGTGCAGAGCAAATAATTAATAACTGTGAACTTTGAGATAGATTTTGAGCAAATGTATTAATTAAAATTGGTGAAATGAATTGTGACTGAAGTAAATGTGACAATTAATTGCAAGGAGGTCGTATTTCCCAGCCTACGTTAGATATGCTGGAAAATACCTTTATAGACTTGTGTCAGTACTGACTGTATATAAGGATGGATGGACCCTTTGTGTGAGTCGTTGTGAAGCTCAGTGTGGCTTCAGCTGCTGCCATCTTGGCAGTCCTCCCAACTCCCAGCTAATCCAAAAATGAGCAAAGAGGTGGAGTGTGAGTGGAGCTGAGGCGGGCCATTGACTTCCCTACATCAGCACACACCTGTCACCTAAAGGAGTCACCGCCTTTATTTATGCACAACTTTAAATCTGAATACAGTTCAAGCAAGTGAGTTTTATTAAAAAAAACATTCTGCACCTCTGTCATGAAAAGGAAAATTAGCTTTACAGACCAAAAATGCTTTTGTAGCAGGCTGTTCACTTCTGCTGTGAAGCAGTCGACTGAGACTGACTCACTATGGGACCAGGCCTCAAGAAGCCATTCGAGGATCTGCCGTTTTTGAAACTTTTGCATTATCTCAGTTTCAGGTTACTACTCGGTCTGCATGCTAAATGTCAATCTGCTGCTAGCTTAGCATAAACATTTGTTACGGGGGGAAATAGCAGTCTGGTTCTGTCCAAATAAGGTACCAAAATCTGCCACTCAGCACCTTTAAAAGTAGCGGAGAAAAAAAGCTACTGGTCAGTGGATTTTAATAGTTTTATTCCCACAAAGCCGACTGTAACTGTCTGCTAGACGTGAGAGCTGCACTGATGTTATCGACTAGAGTAATTATCTATTGGGTTAAAATTAATGATATGTCTTTGTTGATTAGTTGTTGTTTTTTTTCTATAAAATGTCAGAAAATGGTAAAACATGTCTGTGTTTCCCAGATGCCATGTTGGCCTTTTGTTTTTGTCCCCACCTGAAGGTTTTTAGTTTTGTTTTCGGGGGGAATTACGGTTTTTTCTTTTCATTCCCGGATTTTTGCCTTTTTTTTTCTTAGAAACATCACACATCTATTCATTTAACATCAAAATAGTTGGCAGTTAATTTAATACGTCACAACTAATCAATTAATTGTTGCAGATCTAACTTGTTTAACTGCTCCTTCAACGCTTAGGTTTGTGATTTCACACACAAAAAAAAAAAAAGGCATTCAGTTCACACAAGCTTTTAGGCTGCAGTTTGCATTCACAGCGAGGTCCTGTGAGACCTATGCTTATCAAAGACATGAAAGCCTTTCATATAGTCACCAAAATGTTCCCTTATGATGAATGTGGTATTTTTCTGAACACTGGGTGGTGACAGGAGGGGGAGAAGAGGAGAGTGCACATTACTTACCCTGCCAACCTCGACCAGCTTAGTGATCATGACGATGCTGAAACAATTTTCCTGCCACACCATCCTCCAGAAATCATACAGAGTCTCCTGCTTGGGTCCTGGTGGGAAGAGGGAGGAAATAACAGAGAATGAGACAAAAAAACGTCAGCATCAAAGCCTGCCCTCGCAATAAGGGAGCTTTTGCGTTGTGAAATCTTGTATGATTGCGACCCAAGCGTCCTTCCTCAGATGGAAGGGTACTGATCTCTTAAGATTGTGCCATCAATAAAGGTATTGGGAATTCCAGGCAGGGAGAAGGGAACGGGCGACGGGTGACAAAACAACAGCAGTAGCTGGTGATGAAAGCCCGGGGGACCACCAGTCACTCACTGTCATCTGAGGAACAGACGTTTAGGAAGCGAGATGCGGCTTTAAAACAAGAATCACGTAGGGGTGGAAAAAAATACTCAGAAAGACAAAAAAAAAAAGCAGCAGCTGACATCTTTTTTTTTTTTCCTTTCATGCAAGTTTCATCTTATAGGAGGGGAGAGGTGGTGCGAGTGCAAGATAAGCAGATGAGCAGACCCTGAGGAACTCCCTGGAAACTGACCCTCCTTAAGGGTTTGGAAACAGCAGAGAGGAATTTTGAAAACGCGGAGCCCGACTGTCCGTCAGACGCGACTTTGTATTTGGGCGACGGGGAGTGAACTAAAGGTTCTCTCTGTGACAATGAACACATCGCTCCACATGTCACAGAGATTGAGAAGCTATAATTAATGCGTTCAATTATTCAGGCTTTTCTCATGATTAATTCATTGACACCACTAACACAGCCTTCAAGGGTTGATAGTCATACCGTCACCTTTGGGTTCGGCAGAGGAGATGGTTTCTGGCAAGGGACCGTGCATGAGCGGGCTCATTGGTTGGATCATCTTCAATTTATTATAGCGTGACAAAAGGTGCTCACCATACAGGATCCACACACACACACACACACACACACTAATACACACTATAGCCTTGCTGGGATACTCACCCTGAGTGGCGATGAAGTGGTTGGATCGATGGTAGCCCTGAAAGAGAGAAGAGGGATGACATGCTGAGTAAGCCATCTGCGCCTCAGGCACAGCTGTATGGGGAGGGTGTCTCTCTGTCTCACCCTTTTCCTCCCCTCCTCCTCCTCTCCCCCTGCATTCTGCTCTCCTACTGACCCATTCTTGTAAATTCTCTGTCTTCTGTATAATGTTGCTATCGATAAGTCCGGACCATGTCTTAGCCCCTCAGAGACTCCACAGAGAGTTTGGAGGCAACACAAGTGCTGCATCCTGAGCTGATGGATGTCTACAGCACGTCAGAATAGCTGAGCGAACAATACCTGAGTCCCTTTGACAGTTTAATAAAGATATGATAGAGAAACTAAAGGCTCGCACTTTTTAATTTCAGGTGTCCGACTTATTTATCCATCTCTCTGTCTCATAAAGCACAAATCAATTTTCATTGAAAATACAATATCTGCTACATCTGAGATGATGAATTAACAAACCAGAAGCACACGTTTTCTTTTTTTTTTTCTCTCTGTATGAAATTCAAGTCAAACAAGTGGACCAACGTCTTGCGCAGGTTTCACATAAATGCATGTAGATAAACAGCCTTCGTGAGCAAAATCAGATACGTACAGCAAAGTATTTTTGAAAACCGTCATATCAAAGGCCGTGACAACCTTTGATATAGATGACAGACAATTTCATATGGTGAGTATGGGGTGAATATGAATGAGATGTCACCTCTACAGCCTTGAGGGGAATAAACACGACAAAGACCACCTGAGGGACTTTGAAGCACTTTCAGGAAGAGCAAGCTGTTCAAAGGAAGTCCTCCTTAAAAAATAAGTACTGCTTAGTAAACCTGTCTAAGTAAAGGAGACACCTGTTTCCTGAGACTCAATGAAAACATCGCCCAGGAAACCAAATGGATGTTGTGGTTCGCTGTTTGTTGAGAAGAGCAGCTGGAAGGATAATTGATGCCGCAATTACATGACTAACATGGCTGTGGAGCGGGCGAAGGCAGGTCAGGAATAATCTGAACAAACTCCCAAAACCCACCAGCTCTCATCAAATCATGCGGCAATCCATGTTGATAACAGTTTTTTTTATTTTTAAATCTTTTTTTTTTTGCAGAGGGCATCTTCCTAATACATCGAGTCCGTCCACGTTGCTGATGGATTGCTGAGCTGAATTGCATCCAGTCAGATAAACGGGGACATGTTTGGAATGGAGATGGATGACCAGTGCTGTGAGGCCTGCTATCCACAATTCCTCAGGCCCTGGCCAAATTCTATCAGCATGAATGCCACCACTCCTCCACTTAAGACGGTTGCCATGGCAACTAAACTTCCTGATTCTTGGCCACTTATGAGAACTAACAAAGACAGCAGGGTCCTCTATCCGGAGAGGACACATCTCCTTGTGTTCGTTTAAAATCATTAGCTAAAAGGGCATGTTTTGGGCTTTTTTTTTTCTTTTTTATTCCGTTTTTGTCAAATGTGCACAGACCTGAAAACACTCTGACCTTTGAGCATTTGTGGATAGAGGACAGTGAAAAGAGAAGAGGGAAGTGAGAGGAGACAGGAAGGGGGGGAGAGAGGAAAAAATAGAGCGATGGCAGGCAGAAGAACGAGCAGTTAAGTACTTACTTCCCTGTTAATCCGAATCTACAGGGTCCAAGGTCGAGGAAGTGGGGTGGGAAGTAGAAAAAGAAGACATATAGGCTAGTTAATGAAAGAAGCTTTGGGTGTTATCGTTACAGACAGGTGGGAGGTCTGCGTGTGTGCATATATGTTTCTATAAGCACGGCAGCACTGAGCTTCGTGTGTTAGCGCGCTCACTTTGTGTGAATTTATGACCTCAGGCCATTGCTTTTTGGGAAAAAAAAATTAAATCTTGTTTTCTTTACTGTTTAATTTGCATCTATTTACAGAGACTCGCACATACATTATGCTGCTAATCAGAAAATGAGGCTAGCTCACTGTTTTAAAATGATGCCAAAAGCCTTTTCATTGCATGTTGAATATCAACACTCTTGGAAGGAAGCGCTACAGAGTCTGGGCTTGTTTATGGCCTGGGTAACAAACTGTGACAAGCAATTTTAAGAGCAAAGTAAGTAGTTACACTTAAAAGCCCCCGAAACCTTTGTTTCTAATCTTAAAAGGGTACTCTACCGATTTTACATTACGCTCTTATGACACTGTCACACTCATGATGCACAATTAAAAAAGGGGATCCAATGTGATGCAGCAGAAGCAGAGATATTGTCTTTTTGATTCCACGCATTCCTCTCCCTTGTCAAATCCTACATTACCCACAATGTATCTCGATGGCTGACAGTCGGCTCAGCGAACGGGGGTGTTTTATGTTCGACTCTGCTGATGTAGCCTCGAGCCACTAGCCTCAAGCAGAGATTTGTAGCTCCACACTCTTTTCATTTTTAAACTTGTAGTCTTCAGCCTATAGTTGCATCAAAAAGACTTGAAACAGCGCCACCGCTCAGCTTTGCAAGTTTATCCAAGTGGTCTCTTGTGGTATCGTTACAAAAAAAATCCCAATAGACCACCATTATAAATGAAACAACTGCATTTTTTTAAATGATTTTTTTAAGGTTTCATATTTATAAACCTCTCCAATGACTAGAAAAGTGAGTTTTTCCATCAGCGTGTGGAACTAGTGTGGGGGGCCGGACGGGGAAACACTTCTGGACTCGGATCTGCACAAAGCAAACCCAGAAGCTAGAAATCTTTTTGGTTAATGCACCAGGCATGCACTTTTCCTTCAAGTGAGAAGGCATCAGTATCCTGTTCTCCTTTACAAGCTACATATGAAGCATGTACGCTGGTACAGAACATAATTGTTAACCGCTGGCCAGGAACAGAATCATATTAGTACAAAGCAATTGCACCTTATCTGCAAACACCTTCAGATCCAGATTCAAATGCTGCTGAATGCCACATTAAGCAACTTATTTCCATCTGACTCATCAACACCATGAGAAAAGCAAGGACAAAAACTACAATGCAAAAATCACTCGTGCAAAATAACCAAAACTCTGATTGTTCAAGGAGAAATTCACAGCCAACTCTGATTGAGAAAACTGATTCTGAGGGCATTTGATGCATAGATTGTATAAAAGATGGACGTAGCTACCGTGACGTCACCCGTTGGTTTCAGCACTGAGAAAATGAAGCCAGGGTTTTGCTACTTCCTGGTTGACATCTTGGATTTTTGGAGCCAGTGACGCAAAAATCGTTGGAGGGGGGCGGAGCCATAGGAGCAGCGATTGGTCAGACGGATTGAGGGGCGGGCCCTCTCTGCCCCGCCCACATTTACTGCCTTCTGCTCGCTTCGTCTGTATGGTTGCTGCCGACTGTCAATCAAGCCAGCCACGCCCCTTGCCCCGCAAAATTTAGACGATTTTTAAAAAATTCAGCATTGATTTATTTTCAGATTGGCCACCTGATCTCTGGATTTGACCGTGAAAACTAATAAGAAAAAAATCCTGAGCTGTAGGAATGCAGTATTTCACGATCTGTGATCACTTCTTTTCCAATTCAAGTCTATGGGAGCCAGGGCTTTTTGGAGCCAGCAGCGAGCGGATGTAGGTTTTTGACACTTCCAGGTTGGCTTCATTTTTCGGGGCTGGTTGCTACGTCCATCTTTTATACAGTCTATGATTTGATGTCAGAAACAAAAGAAGCTATGACTGCTGTGTGTATGTTTTGGGTTTTGTGGCCGTACTACGCCTGTCAGGAAGGCCCCGACGCTCCTTGGATGGAGACAAAATGTAAATGAGCAGCAGCTACGACGCACTGTGCTGCTCTCCACTTAAAATAAATGCGGCAAGCTGTTAAACATATGCAAAGTTCTGCATCTCTCTGAGCAACGTACACCACAACAAAAGCAAATAACCGGGCATTAAGTGACACAAAAAGAGGATTCAGAGTGCTTGCACTTTGTGAAAGCGCAATAACGTTTCAGAGGGAGGAAAAACTTTTGCATTTAACCTCTGCTGAAATAATCACAGGCTGTCCAAAATATGCTCCGCCGTGACTAAGTAGTTACAATTCAGCTTGCCAGGTCATCCTTGTCAGGGAGTAACATCACTGACACTGACACTGTAGTGGCTGCTGAGTGGTATTTTCCCTCTAATGCCTGCACCTCTGTGCCCTAAACGCTAATGGAGACCCTCCCAATAACTACAGCCTAACAGCAGGCCAGGTTTTTAATGCCCTCTCTTTGTAATGAACTCTCTAAAAGCATCTCACCGCTGCCCTTTCTCTACAGAGCAATAGAAGAGAGGGGAAAAAAAAGCTCGGCAGTGTCAAGCATTTTGATGATACAATTTGGCCAAAAAGGAGGAATGCACCCAAAATCAACAGGAATTTTCTTTCACAGAAAAAATAACACAGCAGCTATTTTTCAAAAAGGTCCTTTCTGACAGAGACCAGATCTTCCAGCCTCTTATCAAGCTCAAACAAAAGCGGGAATACATCGCCTCAGCTTCCAGCAGAGTGGCATATTTACTTTACAGTAGTCCCAATGAGGGGCGTGCAAAATAAATCTTGTGAGATAAAGAAATCACACTAGATTGCCAGACTTCCCTTGACATCACTCGAATGAATAGAGAATAACAACTAAGGACTACGACAGATAAGTCACAGGGAATGGAAATACGGGCTTCTATTTATAGGGTATGTTTATTTTCTATAATCTTGGCTAAATACTTTTAGTCGTTTCTCCACTTTCTGAGCAGCCTCCACGAGCTTTTATGAATGAGAACACGCATGAATGAGATAGTGTGAGACACATTAGCAACATATACATGTATTTTGTATGAGCAGTGAGAATGTTACTGCATGTGTGTGACAGTTAAGGTGAACGGTGGAAAGGATCATCTCCTTCCGGCCCATCCAGAGATTGAATAACATCAATGATGTCTATTTAATTTAGGGGGATTTGTAGCATCTTACAGCGAGGTTCATCTCCTCTGCAAAGGCATTAAATGCATTTATTCCGCTCTGTTTTAATAACAGTGATAGCAGAGGAGAGTCTGGGTCAGATATCCGGTGCAGCCGCAATTGACAAGCGTGGCATCTGGCAAAACACTGCCGGGAAGGGTGTCTGATTGGATGAAGACTTCCAGGTGAAAGTGGGGCAGCAGACTGGTGGGCTTACAGGAATGAGAGAGATGGACTGTGGCTTTGCAGGGCGTGAGAGATAGACTCAGCAGAGGCTATTTGTATCCCATATCGAACACAGGCAGAAAAAACAGGATTAGACTCACGTCAATGTAGTTTGCGTTAATGTAGTCTGAGTTGGGGTCTCCCAGGAGAGGGTGGAGCTTCACTCTGTGGCGGTCATCTGAGAGAGATAAGAATAAAAAAAAGAGCAAAGGAAATGATGAAATACAAGGCTGTCAGAACGTCTTCAGTGTTCAGGATTAAATGTTTCATGATTACTTACATCCCAGCAAGGTGTCATGCCTTCCTTTGGTTTTGTCCTTCTTCTTTGTGCAGTCCCAGCCATCAAAGAAGCTCTGCAGAGATAAAGAGACACTTGTTGCAGATTACAGGCGCAAGGTCTCTCTGTATGAACCAATTCAGACATCTCAGTAAACAATCAGCACACATTTTCTTTTGTTTATCTGGGTGAAAAAGGAAAATTACGATTTGTGTTTCAGCGTGTTAAGAGCCATCATCAGGGCTCAGGGGCTTAGATCAAAAGCTGCTGCGTTCAACAGAGAGAGAGTTTGGTGCTTCATGCATGATGTGTAATTAAAGAAAACAGCAGCATGTAGTGCTTGTCTGATCCCAGAGAACCTCGTGAGTCACTGACCCCACGTGCAGCTATTCTCGTTGAAGCCCTCAGCAATTAAAATGTGTAACTGGGTTTAAAATCTGTGAGTCATCGAGGGATAAATCAATGACAATAATGAGAGAAATAACGGCTGTGTTCCAAATTGCATACTTTTTCTTTGAAGGACTTACTACAGTCGCTCTCACGTAGTGTCTCATGAAGTATGCATACAATTGAAGGACACTACTTTGTCAAAATAATAATGCGACTAAAACTTTGACCGTCGCAGTTTGTAGGGCGAAATGAGCTGTTTGTGCGCTCTCAGTGGCTAAAACTTGTTTATGTCCATGTGCAACATCGTGATGCAAAATGGCCAGAAAATCACGCTCGCTTGCATAATCAAACTCCAACCAGATGTAGTCGGACATCCGGGTAATTTTGGCGTACTACATTTGGCACGCTATGAATTGGGACATTACAAATCACTGTCTGGCATGGTATATAGTGTAGTAGTATGGACATTGGAATGTAGCCAAATTGTGTGACAGTAGAGGTAATGGTCGTTCTAAAGTCCTGCCCAGACTGTTTGGATAGTTACACTTGGACTTCAAGCTACTGCAGCACATACATCTGATGTAAAACTATGCATTCAAGTATCTCAGCTTAAAGGAAGACAATGAAGCCATGTCGTATCTCATCTTATTTTATCTCATCTTAAAGGTCCCACATTTTGCCCCTTTTCAGCAAATTAATAAAAGTCACACCAGTTGTTTTTTGTTTTGGGGTTGTTGTTTTTTTTTTTTTTAGCTCAAAAATACTGCAAAGGTGGCTTATTTTACCATGACTGTATAATCCTTGGTTTTAGGGCTGCAGTTCTAAATAAGCTGTTTTACCCTTAAAAACCAATGA
>NW_007578151.1:428818-429993 GCF_000690725.1 Stegastes partitus | reverse complement strand
ACTATATAGAAAGAACTTATAACACGTAGTCCCCAAAGTGTCGGGTCTCAAAAGTAGTCTGACAGATACAGATGAAGACAAATGAAATTGTTATAATAATTTTCTTGTTAATGGCCGCCGGAACTCTTCAGCTCATCGACACAGACAGGAGATGCTTTGCGTCTTCCTCGGTGATGCTCTCCCAGCGGCTTCACTGCTTCTGCTCTTGCTCGTCTTGCTCCCTACAGTCTAATCAAATGTCGCCTCCAATGAAAGAGACACATCATTAACTAACCACACTATATGGTAGAAAAAGCCTTGTTCAAATCCAGCACATTTACTGTGTGGTGTTCCCTTAAGATACAGATGCAGGTTGATGCTATCAGAGCTCACAGTTTGACAACTCTAGCCTCAGTTGCTCAGCACAATATCACAGCCATTACGAGCACAAAACCCTTTTTATAGGCTTCTCATTTCACATTGTTGCAAAAATGTCAAATGCTTCAATCGGTGAATGTGCCACCATTATCATTTTAAGCTTAATTGCTATGCAAGTGTACAAAAAAAGGAACAAAAACACCCAAATACTTGCCTCTAATGTGAGAAAAACATTCACTGACCACTTTATTAATTACAACTGTGAAATCTAATGCAATCCAAAAGAACACTTGTGCCGTTAATTCTGCTTTTAAGGAGATTACACATTTTCAGCTTTTGTTGATATTGTCCAAAAGGTGATAATTCCACCTTGTGTTTATTACTGAGGTGACAGTGGGTGGTGGTGGCGTACTGGACTACATTACATTTAACCCTCTGATCCCAAAACAATGTCTGTTTATTTGCTCCTGTCATATTTTTTTTACTCTCTGTGGGTTGATTTTTTCTTTTACTGCAATATTAAGTCCTGCACCTCTGTGGAAACAGGCACAACCATGACAAGCAGGAGAGAAAACTCTTTTGTGCAGTTTAACAAAGTTAAAGTTATATAAGTACAGATGTTTTACTATTACAGCCTGCAGTTTAGCCCACACTAGCTGAAAAGTCCCTGAATGACTGTAGCGGCTGAGTCACTAATTGCTTCATTATTACATGGAAGAATTTTACAGAGTTACAGAATAAAACATTCCTAATTCTCTTCTATTAATAATAGAAATTAATTATTATTATTAATGACATTTTAACCTTAGATTTTTGTT
>NW_007578151.1:418711-427769 GCF_000690725.1 Stegastes partitus | reverse complement strand
TAAAATGTGGATGTAAACTGCCACAAAACTACATCAAATAATGTTGGTGCTTATTGTTCCCTCGCTTGCTGAATGCTTGTAGTCTCAGAGCGGTGAGATAAGGCTGAAGGCAGAGGAGCTGTCGACCACCTGCCTCCTGGATGTCTGCTCAGCCGAATTATAACACAGCTCCTCATTCCCCATCATCTCGCCTGTCTGCACGGACGAACTATCAAGCGTTTACTCTCACAAGTCGTCATTATTCAACCCTGGGGCCAAATTAAGCCTGCAAACAGACCCTTCAGATCTGCGAACAAAACACACACACACACACATATACAGCCATACCAGAATACCCCCAGCGGTTCTCAGCCACTAGAGGAATTTGGTGAAACTCTGCCCAAGTCTGCATGCTGAGCAGAGGATTACAACGCAGTTTCCCCCCGCAGAGAGCCAAGAACCAGCAAAATCCTGCCTGGGATTACACCCTCCTCCTCCTCCTCCTCCTCCTCCTCACTTCTTCCTCCTCTTTTCAAGCACTCCCTCTCTGGGTTCCTCTCTGAGTCTAGTTACTCTTCATCACTTCTCTCCCTGTCCACCTCTTCCTTCTTTTTTTTTTTCTTTCTCCTCCTCCTTCCTGTATATTTTTGACACTAGACCCCTCTTTGTTTCTCTCCCACCACTCCTCGGCTCGGCCCTCGAGAGAGAAGCGAGGAAGAAGAAGAACAGCATGGGAAGAAAAAACAACACAGAACGGTGGAGGATTGATTAGAAACCCTCAGTGGCGGGGATCAGTGGGGTGGTTTGGTTAAGAGCATCATGTAAAATGAGTAAAATGAGATTATGACACCGGTTCAGTCGTGAACCAATGACACTTTTTAAAAATCGTATCATTACGTTCTATCAACATCTGGCCAGATCTCATCGTGTGCGTTGTTAGCTTGTCCTCGGAAACGGTTCAATTCAACTGCCGTCCTCGGGTTTCTCTCAGGTATTCCACCTCGCTCCAACCTGTCATCCACTCTTATCAAAATTTGTACCTATGAATCATGAATTTTCCAGTGATGAGATTCATAATCCCCGCCCGCCCTTCCCTCCACAGTCAGTCAAAATCCAATCAGAGATGTCCAAAATAACTGCTAGAACACAATGTTCTTGGCAAATAATAAAACAGAGAGAATAAACAAGCCGGACAGATGCTACCAAAAATGCTGCATGAGGTAGCTGGTGTTCTTCAAAAATAAGCTCCGTAATTCGGTGAGCCCCCACGGCGGCTAAACTTTGAATCAGTGTTTCAATGAGTCCATCATCCTTCCTAACCTCAGCCTCAAGGTGCAAAGTGGTATAATGAAAGTTTTGAGTTCTCCAGTAAAGCTCCGCCGTTGTTTACTCGTAATTTTCTGCGGTGGGAATATGACAGCGGCTGCCACACATATAAGTCCCTTTACAACTCACTGTAAATTCTTGATCAATGTTTTTACAGAACACATGTAGTCTTGAGGGAAATAAAAAACCTATACCTGCCAAGGGAGTGTAATATGATACTCCTCATCATTTTCCTTCATAATAGAGAGAGACACTCCATCAAAACACATACTCTTACCACAGAGGGGGAAAGAAGAAAAAAAACAAACACACACACACACATACACAAAGAGGTGTGTATTGATTTTTAGAGTGGAGTGTGTTTTGCCCGTGAGGGACAGTTTAATGAGTCTACAAGCAGAGTTCCAGAGGGGGAAACCACGAACCACAGACAAAAGATGTTTTCTGTTTTTTTTTTTTTCATGAACGCCATAGGCCACGGGTGACAGAGATGGACTTCTCCCCAGGGTGCGTGAGCTCAACTCTCAGCCGCAATCGTTCCGCTGGGGAGACACGTTCAGAGACCTTCGTTATGTAGCCTGAATCACACGACTGGAGATGGCCACCGCCAGATAGAGACGGCAGGAGCAGCGTTCGGCATAAGAAGCATGTCTGTGCTCACCGTTCAATCAAGACCTAACCCTCTGTAGTAGAAAAAGAAAAAAGAAAGGAACCTAGCCTAACCAAGCAGCAGTGATCTGCCAAGTAAGTGATTTGCAGCACAGTCTTCTGCAAATTATGGTGCATTTGCATTGCAACATATATTGCAGGCGGGGATAAACATCGCTACTGGGAATGGATATTTGGAGGTTAGAGGGAAGAGGAGCTTTCGTCTCACACATTTATCCCTCTGTGGCTTTTCATCTTCCCAGACTGCCCCTTCCACTCGTTGCTGCAATCTGTTAGCAGTGGACAGGGCGACTCACGAGGTAGAGCTGGAAGCATTTAACCTCATCAGGCCCGCCGTCACGACAGAGGTCTTCTCTGGGCTCAAATGAGGATGATTTATTCATATGCACAGCATTGGTGCGATCCAGATGCCTTCTTAACCTTGGTAATTAATTTCAGTGGGTGGTGAGGACGGTGATGTCAGACTGATGGCCTCCCACACCACTCACAAGAACCTTTCTGACTAACATGGCCTCTTGAAGCTCCCAGTTATCCACAACATGCAATAACTGAACATGAACTTTCTCGCTGCTGACTTACAGCCAACAAAGAAGACCAAACAAACTTATGTGAGGCACTTCATCATGATACCATCGGGGTGAGACAAGAAATCGTGCCCTGAATATATTTAAAGTTCCTTATATGTGGGGTTTGGCATCAGTTTCTTACACCGTAGGCTCCTTCTTCTGCCGAGTACACAAACCCAGAATCTCTCCGTGTCTTTGAGCGAGGCCTGCAGTGCTAACGGTGCTGCCAATTAAGGTCATCCACTTCTGCTCAGGGAGGCTTCGGGGTAGAACTAGGACATGTCCAAGAGGTGATACCCTCCGGCTGCTGTGGAAGCACCTGGACAAACCTCAGAGGAAGCTGTCTGCTGCGACTTTAACCCAGATAAGTTGCTTTAAAATGGTTCAGTGGATGGATGGATGGCCGCCCTGTCCCCCAAAAATAACGTTCCCATACGACAAAACTGCATTTATTGACTTTTTACCAATACATTTCTAAATTTGATATTTTTTCAATTTAGAGTTGCTCCTTTTCAGCCAACTAATTATTTATTAGATTCACTGGAACGTCCCGACTTTGGAAACTAGAAAATGGAGCAGAAGCTTCAAACACACTGTGAAAGTGTCGTATTTTAACCAAAATGTTTTCCAACACCTAACCAAGTAATTTTAGTGTCTGAGTTTAACAAAGTGACAAACATGCAGTTATCACTTTGACGGTGTCGACCACAACATGATATTTTTCTAAATCTAACCGTGTGGTTACCTAACTGCAAGTAAACACTAAACTGGGTTGAAGTCCTGGTACTAAATAATGCCTCAGATTCTGCGGCTCAGGATTTTTCCGACTACACTGCAGCCCTTTGTGTGAGCAGATATGTCCGTCTCTACATGCATTTCTTTTAAAATGTAAATGAAAATGCAGTTTAGTGTTATAAGATGTATTGATGTGTCAACTGCAGGTCTCCAGTTTAATACATCAGCTAAGTTATGTGGTGCACAGGTAAAAGCAAAGGCACCCATTAGTCACATACCACAACCTACAGTTTCAATGCAGACGGTTACCTTGTGCATCATTGACAAAAGCAGGCGGAGCTGCTTTATGTTTGAGTGTCTTTGACTCAATGTCAATGACACTTCTATGGTGCTCCACACCTCCAAAGTACTCCTGTCACAACTGTTTGAGTATGACACTTCTCCTCACTGATGGCACAACACTATGGAAAATGCAGGAAGCATTTCTCTCACGATGAGAACTCAGATTGTGAAACAACCCTGGCAACCTTGGTACAAAAAACAAATGCAAAACATTCAATAGGTGACGCATACGTGGAGGTAACTTTCTCATTTTGTGTGTGAAAATGAAACAATGCTGCCCGTCACAATGCTAACTGCTGTCTGCTGTCTGCTGGTATGACGATAATCAGCTTCAAATGAAAGGAAATAGTTTAATCAGGACAAACGAGGACTAAATCTGCTGGACCTTAGATTCTACGGTCTGTCATTCAAAACGGCAAATGTTGGAAACTGATGGAATAAAAAAAAGACATGGATAGATACTGTCGGACAGGTTGATATTGTTTTATATTTCTTGACCTCTTTGCATGTTTGAGGTCCCAAAGTCCTTTGCTGCCCAGGTTTTTCTGCTGACTGATGTGGTTTCCTTCATAATCTTAATGTCTTTTCTCCTAAAGCTGTTTATGTTTACAGGGTCGTCGGCTACATTGGCTGTAAAACACCTTCAAAGCATCACATTTCGACCATCATGTCTGACCGTGGGGACTGTGTTTTTGGGGTTTAACACTTCTCCTTTCTTTCTTTCAACAAAAGCCACATTTCTGTGTGTATTTTCATCTCATTTCAACAGCGCTGTCGACCAAAAGCTTTTTGTTCAGGTGTGCTTTTGTGTGCCCGTCTTTGAGAAGTGGAGTCTTTCTCGGTCCGTGGAGACCAGCGTCAATGCAGACAATGTCTATCTTGAGATGCTACCAGAATAACTCAGATTCCTCATGATGACCTTAGTGGTGATGCTTGCACTCCTCCTGGCCTCTCTCACGGCCATTCTTGTCAGTGCAGGAGTCACTTTTGTCTTCCTCCTGTGCCATTTGAGGTTTTTCTCTGTGTGGAGCTTCTTGCACTTTCTGATTCTGCTTTGCACTTCAGCCACAGGAACTTGGACATACTTGAATATGACTTTATAGTCTTGCCCCTGCGTTTGAGCAGCTGCACGCCACAATAGACCAAAATAGCAACTCACCATGTGGCCGGATGTACTTATAAGTGATGTATAGTGTATTAGAATGCTGTAGAACAGGGTACATATTACCTGGACCACCTGGAGTGGTACAGAAGGTGCATTTTCTCCACAACTTGAACATGGATTTTTCTTTTTTTTTTTTGTAAAAAAGGTAAAAAACAAACATCAAAACAATTCAAATGTATCATTAACATCTAAAACATAATATCTCCTCATCTTTTGACACCTGTTTGTTTGTTTCCAGCCAGAAGAAGCCACTATAGAAGCATCATGGTCCTGTCTACATCCTGGGAGAGGAGGTGGAGGTGGTGGAAAATTACAAATATCTTGGAGTTCGGCTGGACAACAGACTAGACTGGAAATGCAACACTGACTACATCTACAAGAAAGGTCAGAGCAGACTCTACTTCTCAAGGAAGCTGAGATCATTCAGTGTCTGCACCAAGATGTTGCAGATCTTCTATAAGTCTGTTGTGGAAAGTGCAATCAGCTTTGCAGCCGTCTGCTGGGGCAGTAGCATCAGAACCAGAGACTTAAAGAAGCTAAACAAGCTGATGGGGAAAGCTGGTTCTGTGCTGGGGATAACTCTGGAACCACTGGAGCTGATTGTTCAAAAAAGAATGCTGCACAAGATGATGAAGATGATGGAGGATTCTTCTCACCGTCTCCACAACACAGTGAAGAACCAACAGAGTGTGTTTAGTGGGAGGGGGCTTCGCTGTCGAACGGAGAGATACAGGAGTTCCTTCCTGCCATCAGCCATCACCTTAAAAAACAAATCTGACTGACTGATGGTTGTTGTTGTTGTATAGAATGTATGTTATATTGATTTTAAAAAAAAGTGAGCTTTTACAAGATTGAATTTCCCTTCTGGGATAAATAAAGTATTTTTCATTTCATTCATTTCATTTCATTATAAATCAAAATTTGACATCAAAATGAATAATTTCACTTTGACTGTAAGGTGTCCTGCTATGGACAGATGCCGGCTTCACTGTGGTCCAACCTTGCCTGGAAATATTTACAAATTATAAATACTGTAACATGTAGGTTGAGAGGGGATTATACAAACTCACATCTCAGATCACCTGAATGTGTCGCAGAAATTCTGTGAGTAATGAAAATGGTTTTTTTCTCTCTCTCTTAGAAAATTCAATAAAAATCTAAAATACAGAACACAAAAAAAACTAAACTAAAAGGTGAAAAAGCCTCAAATTGCAATGTTGAATTATGTATAACACTAGAGTTCGGCGTCCTTGCCTTTGGTTCTCTCACTTGCTGTATGTTAGGAGCGAATGGACCAATTACATTTACATGCTGCTGAATTTAAACCGGTTATTTGAGAACACAATCATGCTGCGAATATGGACATTTTACACTTTTCGCTAAAATAATACTGCCCTCTGTTGTAATTGTCCACAGCACTCCAAAGCAGCGCACCGGCAGCGATACTTTGCACCGCTGCTCATTTCATGTTGTCAGAGTGGAAGAGTAATAGCTTACTGTGCTGTCTCATAATGTCAGAGTGTAAGGAAAGAGTGTAACGGCGCTCTTTCACCTCGTATTCCTGTTTGAAGCCGTAGCCCTCGGCGGTCTTCATCTGGTTGATGTGCTGGAGGAGGTCAGCCACCCGCACGGCCGGGTGCAGCTGTCCGGTGTGGTAGGGCGAGCCTTTGCGTCCACACTGGTGCCTCGGGGAGCCTCCCAGCAGGCTGCTGGCCTCATTCACCGAACTGCGAGCGTCACCTGAACCACACAGTTGCAGCTTTAGTGAGAGTTTGGAGAACAGGGCTACGATGTTAAATACTAACCAACTTTTGTAGCACTTGCACGATAATATTGGATAATATTGGATAATATTGGATCACATGATGGCACTTTGTATGTCGTTACTAACACATACAGTACAGTCTGTGTTTGAAATGCTTTGTCTCAGCAAAGGTGTCTGCATTTGTATACATCAAACAGATCAGGATCTGTACTAACTTCACAGTAAACAACTTTGTCTTTACTCCTCTGTGACAATATTAGAAAGCAGTGAATTACAAATCATGTATTGAATGTAACGCTGTTCTCTTACAGCTCTTCATGTCCCAGAACATCATGCTAACACTGGTGTTTTCTCTCAGCAACGTTTTGACTGCAACAACAGAAGTGCTGGGTACACTATCCATCTTGCAATAACTGTACATCTGTATATTTATCATGTCATTCATGTACATATCTATATGTAAATTCACTGTAACTTGTACACTAATTATATCTTTATTTTTAGCCTCTTTGTACTTTTGTAATCTTGTCCTGCTTTTATCTGCATCCAGCTGCTGTAACATGTAAATTTACCAGGTAAGGATCAATAAACTTTATCTTATCTAAATCTATACAAATAAGTTTCTTCACTTCTGCCACTTTCAGGCTTTCTCGTGAGATTCTTTGTGCAACAGCTGCAGGCGGTGACAGTCCTCTCACTGAGGAATATTTCTCACACAGGATGATGATTATCTTGGAAACTGATTGAAACATTTATGGAGTGGATGAGTGACAGCCAGCAAGATTACAAAGTGAGGAGAGACGTGCGTCACTGTGCAACAACGCTAAGCTTGTGTACACTGTGCGGTGCACGTGCGAGCAGTCTCAGGTGCTTTTGTCTTACTTCGCGTGCCGCAAGTATGCGCATCCATGAAGGAAAGAGCCATCCTTTCATCCTCCTGTAGGGTGCTCTGATCTGTGAAACTGCGCTCCATGGAGCCCATGTGGCTCTTCTCCTGCCGGTACGTAATGGGCGTCTTATTCATGTTCACCGGTTTCCTGTAAACGGATAGTTGACATACGGGTGAGATTGTAACAGAGAGAAAAAAAAAGTGAGAAAACACATTGTTGTAGGAGCAACGTGAAGGTAAAGGTGGCGAAATGATAGATTTGGTGAGAAAAGTGCTTCATTGTTTTTCGTCTACAATTTATGACTGACAGCCAGAGCACGAGCATGTGCATGATGGATCAAAAACGATGGAAAAGCAAAGAGGTGGAGTCACTTACGGATAATAAGAGTAGTAGTCCCTTCTGGCAAGAGTGCAGGAGAAGGAGAAAAAAAAAAAGAAATCCAGAAAAAGAAGAGATGTGAGATGAAAGCAATGTCAGCTGAGGGCAGAATGCATTGATTACAGCGAAAATGAGAACCATCCTCTCATGGGTTCGGCTGTGCAGGCGGCCATATGACACATGCGAGCGTATCAAGCAGGTGCTGACAGACCAAACCACAGCGAGGCAGAAAAATGTGCGTTTCTTTCAATCGAATATGTCTCAGTGTTACACTTCAAGGACTAGACCATGTGGCTTCCTGTCACAGCAAATTTAGCAATCAATTCTCTAAGAGCGAAATTCACGGTGGCTTAGGAGAGGAAACCCGGGCTAATGTGCCGAGCAGTGGTGACTCTCACAATCAACATTATTCAATATTACCCTGAACGCTGCGTCAGCAATTTCAATAATGATCGGTGGAACTCTGACTAACTCCCCATTTGGCATGTCAGCTTCTTTAGATTTCAATATGTCTTATTTAAGTCGGGCAGGTTAAGCCCAATTTGAGACTTTCACTCGGGGAGGACTACGGCTAAATAACTGCAGAGCCGTGGGTGCAGATGATTTTCTGCAAACCTGTGGGATCATTGGCTAATAATCTCTAAAAGCACACCTTTTCCCTCCCAATTAGCATCTCATTTGAGGGTCAGGCCTGTGCTTGGTGTGCGTAATTAAGTGTCTAATTGAATTGCATCCGCCTTTAATTAAATACTTCACACTCAGATAGGCACCGCAGATGAGAGTTGTTTGGTCCCTCTGCGGCGCCATAAGGGAAGGAAAACAACGCGCTGCGCTGGCTGTTGGTCCAGCGTCTTCCCCCAAACAAGCGTGACCTTTTCGAAAAGTTCAGCAAGTATAAAAACTGATCACTGAACTGTTCCAAAAAAAAACATAAAGGGGCGGGAAAAAAAAAAAACAATGTGGGAGATTCGGTGTGATTGTGCATAATGAGGCATGTTTTGTAGCGAGCGATTATCAGGAGCTGTTTACCCTTTCTTAATGATGATGATGACGGCACCCAGCAGGAGGATGAGGACTACCAGACCTCCAGCGCACACGCCGAGAATCAGCCCCATCTCCTCGGAGTGTTGAGACACCTCCAGAGCTTTGCGGTGATCTTTGCAGGCCGCTAGAAGCAGGAACAAAGAACACTGCTGCATTAAAACAGGCGTAATGCAAATATTGTAATTAACCTTTTGAGCTG
>NW_007578151.1:359642-417202 GCF_000690725.1 Stegastes partitus | reverse complement strand
TATAACAAAGAGTCTGAAAACCCTGACAAAGAAGTAGGAAAACTGAATTCACAGCTTTGAAGGCGTCATCATTCACGCACACAAAACGAAGATCTCATTCATGAAAACACACAAAGTTATCCCATCACGCTAACGACTCCGAGGAGATCCTCTGATCCAATTTGAGAGGCAGTTTTCAAATAAGTGGCAAAAATGAACTGAGACATGCAAATAAAGAGGGATCCCCTGAGTAAGGCAGACAGCAATTGTCCATGTTGTCCAAACCAATAAACCTGCAATCCGCCGTGATGCAACACGGCAACTTGCACATGACAAACAAAAAAGAAAAGGCTTGCATGCAGAGAGATCTTCAGCTGCTCAAGATTTATACTATTACTGCGACTGCCATTATTTTTTGGGTGGAAAATAAACAGTGAATTAGTGCAGAACAAGATAATGTTCACAAGACTTGCAAATGTGGCAGAGTGAGGCGGAGAGACTCATTTGTGAAGATTCATTAGTCACGTATAAAAAAAGAAAAGAGGCTTTGTTCTTCAATCTATCGTTGATCTTTAAAGTTCCACAGCGACGATAAACTGACACCTTTGGATGGAAATTATACATCTTCATGCTGTGGAACATACAATAAACCTGTGAGGTTCCTGTCTCGTCAATAATGGATGAACTATTGTATTTTTTTCCCCCCAATCGGAATCGTCCACAAAGCGCTACAGTATAATCTCAAGGTGCCCTGGTGTCTGCGAGCTACTGGAAAGGTCGTTATCATAATAGCAGGTTATTCATTTCTCTGGCATAAAGCTTCATACTTATGTAAATGGTGTTGAGCAGAGGGCCTTTCTTTGTCTTGTTCTAGGGGCCCACTGATCTAGTTTTTTTTTTTCTCTGTGTGTCAGCCTGTCCTCCAGGCTTTGACAGCCCTGAAACCAGCCCTTCTGAGCCTATTGGAACAGCACAAACTATCTGGAGAGCGAAGAGAAAGTCAGAGCAGGCCTGGGGATAGAGTTCTATCTTGTAGCCTGCTGGGGGGAAAAAAAAAAATCAGATCTGGGGCAGAGAAAATGAAAACACAGCCGTGTTTTAGCCCAACTATCTGCAGCCCATAGGCACTTTATGGATGCTTTAGAAGCCTCGTGCCAAATAAAGATGAAAGTAGTACAATATAATGTCATTATTTGGCAGGATTTTTAATCAATGATGAGTGTCTGGCATATCCAAATGAAGGAATTAGTCACTGGCCTGATATTAAAAATGGAACTGTTCCTTCTCAAACTGCTGGGATTTCGTGCTGCTATCTGTGCGTACCATGTTGTAAAAAAAATGCCGCTTTTCTGTGCGTCCTGTTTATAGGCACCACATGTGTGACAGGTATACTTTAGTTTGCAGTCGTGGTAGGAGAGGTTTTAGTCAGACGGTGAATCAAAGATGATTTTTCGGTGGTTTCTATTCACACACAGGGACACACTGTCAACCAAAGACGCCTTTGTGTCTGCGAGCTACAGTAACCGAAAATAACAAAGATTCCAGCCTGTCGAGAGGTGCTCCATTCGACAACAATAAAAAAAGAAAACAGCCTCAGTCACAAACTCTGCACTCGCTGTTTATTTTATGCCGCGACTTCATTTAAGATTACATTCAGGTGAAATACTTCATACTTTATACTGGCTTAAAAAATGCAGATGAGGAGGTGAGAAATCCATTTCGGTTTTCTGACGTTTTGGACAGATAAGGCGGTTTTGCCACATTTAGCCTCGAAATTTCTATTAAGCCAAACACGAGCATAAAATAGATTTCCACATGAATCCATGCACCTGCCAGCTGCCCGATGGTGGAAATTGGCACTTAGAGGAGAAATGGAAGTCTATTGTTGTGTTGAGCCTGCCAGGGGATCCTTAATTAAACTGTCACCTGGAAGTTGAAATGTAATCTCCAGCTTTGTTATCCGAGCCAGAATCATTTGCCTCCACTTTGCCTGTGATGGGCTGCTTGATAATAACGGCTTAGGACCCGATGATGCAGAGGCTATGTTAATGGTAGAGGGATCATGGAGATCACAAACAGCAACAAAAAACCTCTGACCTGTCGCACCTTGAAATTGAAAATCACCCCAAATTTTTTTTCCTATCACTTTTTTCCCCCCTCGGTTACATCACCCTGCATGTTGATGTACGGCTGACGTTTTTCTTTAAAAACCATTACTTCCTTTGTGCGTTTAACCCCTCTTTTCCCTTCCCGCTGTCACCATTTTCATTTCATTGTTAATGGCACGCTTTCATATTTCTTATCCTGATGTAACTATCGGAGCTCCATTGTGCATTTCATTCATTTCTTTCTTTTGCTTTGCGCCAAAGAAAGGAGGTAAGCGCTGTGTAAAGTCCATTGCTAGGAGAAAGCGTAATTAATCAATGCCCAACCGGGCTGTGTGGGGCAGATGGAGTGAGAAGCGGAGCCGAAATGGCTGGCCTTGCCTTTTGGCTTTATGCTTGAGGAGAGCCTCATCTCTTTCATTATTCACTCACAAAAAGAGGCCTTCACCAAAAAAAGACACCCCGCCAAGTCAATTTACTTGCAAGGCTCCGCTTACTGTTGCGGTGCTATGATAACTATAAATACACGACTTTTATTCACCATGATCTGACAGTGTACTACGGCAGAGGAGGCTCTCCTGCCATCCGGACTTAGAGTCAATTTCTCTGCCCTTTTCATGTCCCTTTGAATCCAAAAGCCGGGGTACAGCCAACGAGAGGGGAGGGGGGCAGGTTTTTCTCATACTGATAGGCCAAGGTAGCTCCATCTGGAAGTTTTGATCTGGAGGACCCTTCTGGACGGCGCTGAGGTCAAAGCCCTCAGATGTAGCTGTCTGGTGGGCTGCCGATGAGAACAAAGAGTCTGTCTTTGATATAGTGTGTCCCAGCGTCAGCCCCCAAACAAACAGGATGAAAGCCTGACCTCTAATCCTTCTCTGCTTGTTGCCCTTTTCTCTGAGGCCCACTGCTAAACAACCAGGACAGTCGGAGAGAATTTGTCTCGATCTCCACCTTTATACTGGAGAGAGAGACGACGCGAGCGACGGCACGGTGCAGAGGGAAGTCGCGGCCACAGTCTTAATTTCTTATCTTTCTTATCTAATGAGAAAGTGCACAGTGCTGGAAAAAGGTTCAGAAATGAGGCAGGCAAATTTATTCAAGGTCACCGTCTACGCGGGAGGAGAAATATTCATGTTGAATTACCTTTGCGAGCGATGCGGATGCAGTTTATTCTGGATTCCTGAAAGAGAAAGAAAACACAGACATCAGAGACGAAAGTGCCGCTTTGCATTTTGCATAAAAGAGATATGATAAGAGGAAAGAGGGCGACATGAAATACTGAGCCGAGGCACACACACATATAGCAGCGTATTTATACATATCATGCTGAAAATATGATTACAAGTGATAAAAACACACACAGATGAATGCTAAAACATAATATTTATTCCTCAGATAAGCTGCTCCACATCTGGAAGCGTTATTGTTTCGACCGTCTGATTGAAAATTCAAATTACTAAACACGAGTGGGCTGCTCTGTTCTTCTCCAAAGAACGCATAATTCTTTTTATGGCAAAGACAAAAGATAAACTAAAAGAAAAAAAAAAAATGAGTCAGAGCAAAAGGACAAATTACCTCTGAGTTAAGAGACGTACTGACGACACGAGGAAAAAAAAAAAATATCTAAAATCTGAGAGCTGTGGTGAAGTGTGTGAGAAGGAGATTAGAGATTCTTGCTGAAGGAGAAAAGATGAAAGTTGAAAGGGAGAGAGCATAATTAAGAGGAGGGTTTCAGACCAGTGCACCACTATGAAAAAGAATTAATTTTATTCAAATTTCATCTGATGACATCTCAGTGTTATGAAAAGGACCTTTGTCAAACAGCACTAATGAGATCCAGGACTGTAATCCAATTCCATCCTGCCACCTCATGGAGGAGATGTATTATCAAATTAAGATTTACAGATGCTAATTCAGGCATTATGGGACAATTATGCAAATTTGCCTATTCGGAAATCAGCAAAAAAATAAAAAATAAACTCCTCAAACTCCCATTAAATTGCTTTTTTAAATTGAAAATCCATTTCAAGCTGACAGACACTTAAACAAGTTCTTAACTTGATGGTTTGATCTGAAATAAACTGCAGACGAACCTGTTGTCTGTTAGAGAGACTGTCACTTCCTCAACACATGTCACACAGTCAGAGAAAGGCAAGAAGCAATGCATACCAAGGTTGTCAGACAAATAGATTTTATTTATAGTACAACGCAGCGCTAGTTTTTATTGTCTGTACTATTAGAGTGTCAGGAGAGCTGGCACATAGATGCACAGGAATACAGCTGCACTCCAATATTTTCAACTCATGCAGCTAAGAATGTGGGTAATTCCTTCCTCCTGTACAGATACACAGCGATCAGACATTAGCACTACCAGTCTAATACTGTATTATTGTATAGATCCTTCTCAAGGCATGAACTCTGCAACACCTCCAAAGGTGTCCTGCGGTATCAGGCGCCGGCACGTTAGCAGCAGATCCTTTAAGTCCTGTAAGGCCGGGATATCACTACAGGAGTTTTGAAATCCTAACACATTTTTATATCAGGTTGCATCACACACATAAAGAGAAACTTCACAGATATTCCTCTCTCTAATATCAGACACTGCAAGATTTAAAAATAAAGGGTCGTCGCACCCTACAGGATGTTATTAAGATGATCGGGTTGGAGGGAGCAGAGCACCACCTCACATGATCTCATGGGCAAGCAGATGTAAACAACACCGACACTTTGGTGCGACAGTTTGCTGTAACCCTATTAACACTTTGCAGGGAGAAACAAACAGAAGCTAAACGAGTCTGGGCAGGACGGAGGTGGAACGAGTGGAGAGCTTCAAATACCTGGGTGTTAACATCACGCAGGACCTGACGTGGTCCTGTCACATCAACACCCCGGTGAAGGAGGCTCGACAGCGTCTCTACCTCCTCCGACGCCTGAGGGACTTTAAGCTCACTCAGGAACTTTTACATCTGCACCATTGGGAGTGTTTAGGCTGGGAGCATCACCACCTGGATGGGCAGCAGGACTCCTTGGCCCTGAGGAGGGTGCTGCTCAAAGCAGGCCTGGACAATGCTTGCAGTGTTAACCAGCTGAGAGAGGCCACTGCAATCAGGGAGTAGCATTAATGTAAAGGGGCGTATGTGGTTTGCAATGTTTTCTGTGTGGTTGGTACATGTCACAGTGCTATCCATATGAATCTCAGAGACCTCAGGTTTCCCAGAGCACCACACTGCCTCTTTACTTGCCTTCTTCACATCCCGCTGCTATCTCATCCTCAGTTAAACGACAAATGATGGAAAAAGAAAACGTGACCAGTCAGTCCAGGCCACCTTCTTCTATTGCTCACTGGTCTAGTTACGGAAATGTGCCACAGTAGCTCTTCTCTAGGATCAGCCTTCACTCCCCACGTGCATCAGTGATCCATGACCCTGTTGGTGGATCACTGGTTGTCCTTCATTGGGAACCACTGCAGACAAAGAACGGTCCCCTCAAGACTTGCTGTTCTGAAGCTGACCCAGTCATCTGGCCATTACAGTTTGTCAAAGTCACTCAGATCCTTCTCCCAACACATCAACCTCAAGAACTGACTGTTCTCCTGCCGTCTGACATAACTCACCTCTTCGACAGATGCCATTCTAACAAAGTGTTTTCCATTCTATCTGTCCGTGGTTTTAATGTTACAGCTGATTGGTTTATAGCAGCCATTTAGCCAAATACGGCTCTATTTTCTGAAGTGTACATTTTGAGGTAAAGCTGCACTTTAAACTGAGAAGTAATATCAGCGTGACTTAATTTTTATTGATGGGCTTCCATCCAGCCATTAGCTATAACCACATTATCCTGCAGAGGGTCACGGGGGGCTGGAGCTTATCCCAGCTGACATTGGACTTCAGGCGGGGCAAACCGTGCAGGTCTTGCTGCATTTCTTTACAGCATAATATAATTTATTTCAATTGCTACTGATTTTCCATTTGTTTTAATTAAAAATCATTAATCAAATTATTTAAAAGTGCAGCCCTGGTTCATTTCTACTGTATGTGTCCCTAGAAATGCTGACTGGTGACTTTCAGCTTTCCAGGGACTGACTCAATTACATAAAACATTTTCCTTCAAAAAAAAAAAAAAAAGCTGATTCATCTGAACCAGGAAAGCATTTGAAATCATTCAATCATTACGAGATTTGACAAATTAAGACGGATGCATTTACATCTATTTACTGATGCAGGCTGTCGTGATGGATAGCGCCGCGTTCTGTAACGTGCACACTTAAATTATTGTGTTACCAGCTCAGCAGTAGAGTTAATTGGCAAACTCCAGATTGCGGAAGACACATCACATGCCTCTCTGTGCAGTCGCGCCAGAGGGGCTGGTGGTTCCTGGCAGCACTAAATACAATACACAAATGCCAACATGCAACAAGGGGGCTCCGCGGCACACACTTGAGGTTTTACGGGGTTTGTGTGTGTGTGTGTGTAAGTTGGGAGATCTAAGTGTAGATGTTATAAATGGCCATGCTGTGGCCTGCAAAGCTAACAATCTGGATCCACGGTCTTTCAAGTAGCTCCTTAGATGGATCAATCAAAGCAATTACAGAGGCTTGACAGGCGCTCTCCAGATAATTAGCATGGGTAAATGCCAAATATCGTGGGTCCTATATACTGTTCAAACTATTCCTAACACTGCCACTGTTGTAGAGGGATTAGGTGCAATGTTGTCTCTCTGCAAACACAAACTTAAACAGAGCCTGATTTAATGAGGTGCGCAATTAAACGACAAAATAAGGAAGCCGACAATTCTGCTTGCATTTTAATAAAGCGTTAAGGGCGCTTAAATGATTGCCAAACACGACAACTTTATCAACAACTGTTTCATCCAAGCAAATGTGTGACTTTTCAAATGTCGCATTCTTAGGAGAGAGCAGCTTTCACTGCCAGGTACGGGTCTTTTATTTCTTCTGCTAAAACGAGCGGCCATAAGGTAATTACTCTTCCATCTTCTGAATACAAAAACCACCACAAAAATACCCTTCAGTACATGCATATGCTGAACGCCTTTATCCTTTTGTACAAAGTCAAATTTAAAATGCTAAAATACTCTCTTCTGGCCCACATTTTAGTGACAGCGTGAGCACAGCGTTGTAATGTAAAAAAAGGCCCGTGTTGCATAATTGCACACGGAGGATAAGACGCGAAATGGCACAAAACATTTGCTGAAACGTTCCCGGTCCGTACAGGCGGCGCGAGTCAAACATCTGCTTTGTGGTTTTAATTGACAGTTTCATTAACACGTGGATGTGACCACCGTCGACGGTGCGAAGTGAAAAATGACAACTGTGAAATGTTAATAATATCATTAACAGGCAAAGGTGTCATGATATATAATTGGTGGTTTGTTAGGCAATTTTATGCTTTTTCAAATTTATTTTACAATACGCACACAACACCTTTTTTTTTTTTCCTTCCACTGCTGTGATCCTCATGTTGTCATAGTCCTGCTGTGACATGTCTTTTGTCCCCCGCTGTGACATGTGTGAGTTATATGCCAAGCAACACGCTGCTCTTGAACTCTACTGAACTTTAGCTAAATCACACGCTTTTTAGCTGACATTTTTTGGTTTAAAAAAAAGAGATCTTGTGCTTAAAAAGAGGACACAACACCCTCTCCCTGACAAACATAGACCAAGACAGGACAGATGCCCAGATTTCAACACTCGGTACTACGACAGTGTATTTCCAGGCGAAGGCAGCAGTGTTTGAAGAGGCTGGGGACAGAGTTGGCTGTGTGATTTGGCACTGTGCTCCCCTCATTGTGGGTCATGGATGCTGGCCCCCTGCCAGGCTAAACAAAACCTAATCCCATCCGCCGGTAAAGCCAGGCCTCCCCTATCTAATCCCATTCTTAGTCGCCTGGTTGTGTGAAGTGCTCACACTGCACTCCCTCCGTGTGTTTGTCCACTGGGTTGGAAAAAGATGCTACTAGTGGGGATGAGCCACCCAGCTCTTGTTCATGGGACTCTATGACACGCTAATGCGATGAATAAGGGTTGAAAAGAACCAGCGACTGACAGAAGTCACTGACGGCGACCCTGCTTGCATGTATTTATTCCCAGAGGATGATCACAGAAGGCCGCGTTACCTACGGCAACATTTCTCTGCCTCATTGCCACAGTCTGCGAATACTAAAGCAGCAGCTTTCTACCTCTGATCATCTGCACCTGTGCCCAATTATCCTTAAGTAATTGCCTCACCCAGGTAGCAGCTCTTCCTGTAATGGAATTTGGAAAGGTAATGTGGCATCCTCTGGGTACGACTGGAGGTCTTTGTCTGCTCAAGAACGAGGAAATGAAAGGAAACACAGCAGAGTGGAGTAACTCGCCGTTCCTCAATTAAAAAGGCCTACGACCAGGATTCAGGTTTTTGCAATGTGTGTACAAATGCAGACATGCAAAAGCTTTTGGTCTGTGCTACCTTGGTCAACTAGATAAGCGACTGATTAGGCGCATAAAGAACGAGACGAGCAGACAGAGGAGAAAGGAATGAGACAGAATAGTAAAAGGAGAGAAAACAAAAGGCAAGTGGCGCAAAGTGAAGTACATTGTTTACTCTGAGTAATTCCAGCTAATCACTGCTTTGCTAGCTGTAAGTAAAGCATGCAAGTAATTCCTGTTCCAGAAACGCTTTGTTTGCAAAGAATCAAAGCACTGGGATATAAACATTCATAATTTTCAAGTAGCTACATTGCCAGCTCAGATTGTTTTCATCCAACAACCTCCTTCACTGCATAAATACTCTTTCAAGGGTTGTGAGCCCAGACAATGCCAACTGTCCTACAGCATCAGCCACAGCATTATAACTGTAAATACAGATACTCATTAACACCACTCATCACTGAGCTCAGAATTGCTCTGAATAGTAATGCCTCCAGCTACACGATGAAGTGCTGCCAGATCTGCTGCACCGCGGGTGGGAGTTTAACAGACACTCACCCCTCGGAAGTTGCTCATAGCCTGGAAGTAGACGAGGTAGCTCTTTCGGGGGTCCAGAGGGCTGTTCCAGTAGCCGTTGTAAGTGTGATTGTCGCCCACGGTGAAGGGACTGGCCTCTGGCAGGCTGCTGGGCGGCAGCTCGGCGGTGTAGTAGTGCGGCGTGCCTCGGGCCTGGGCCTCGCCGTGAGACATGGGCAAAGGGAAGCACTCCTGAAGCCCCAACTCCCGCTTCACTTTCTTCCCGGTTTCCTCCTCGACCACCACCTGGTAGGTGCTGGATGCAAAATGGATGTGCACCTTTAATAAGCCATGTTTGGTTGTATAAAATGTATATTATATACGAGGGTACTTCATAGCGACATACGATTAAGCCTTAAAAAACAAAAATGTAAATGTTTTAGGCCAGGGGTGTCGAACTCCGGTCCTCGAGGGCCGCAATCCTGCATGTTTTAGATGTTTCCTTCTTCCAACACAGCTGATTCACATGATCAGGATCGTTATCAGGCTTCTGCAGAGCTTGATGATGAGCTGATCATTTAAATCAGGTGTGTTGGAAGAAGGAAACATCTAAAACTTGCAGGATTGCGGCCCTCGAGGACCGGAGTTCGAGACCCCTGTTTTAGGCAATCAAAGAGAAAAGAAGAGGAAAGCTTGGAGCCGGCTGCTGTTGCTTTAAGCATTAGTCCACACAGTACAGGTGTGAGATGCAGCAGAATGTGGCTTTGAACTGTTGAGCCATTCATCTTACTCATACGACCTGCCCCGTCTGACTTCTATCTGTTTCCCAAACTCCCATTTTGCCATTTGAGGGTGATGGTTAAGTCATGCATGCTGTTCAGGAATATCTGAAGGCTCAAGATGAGACCTCCTCCCGCGAAGGGATAGCAAAGCTTGAATATCGGTGAGCCCAGTGCATTGAACTTAAAGGAGACTGTGTTAAGAACAATCTTTCTCCCGTGATGTTGAGGCCAAGAACTTTTTGAAGTGCCTTCGTACATCTGACACGGCATCCGTACCTGACAGGTGCTCCTCTGCCTTGGGCGGGTCGCAGCAGGACGGTAATTGTGCTCTCCGTCTCGCTCAGGGGGGACGGCATGTCTCCGTAATCAAACGTAGGAGCTGTGGACACGGAAACAAAGTTGTCAGAAGCAATTAAAGCACATGCACACACACACACACATGCACAAACCTCGCCTTAGCCGGTGCTCATTTAGGCAACATTAACTCAGTTCAAACACTGCCTCTGCCTCTTTCTCCTTCCACGTAAACATGCTGAGCCCTAAAATGTCACATGAAACAGACAGACAGTTTAATTTTAGCAGAAAGCTCTTCCTTTCTCAGCATAAAGGGCCAACAGTGCTCATATGCCCAAAACCCAACACTGTCATATTCAGTATATTGTTTTTGAATTTCTTTTCTAGTTGTCTTGGCTACAAGTCCAATTAAAAGTCATGGGAGTGAGGCTAAATTGAATGGGTTTCTCATTTGGCAGGATTTGGCTAAAGTCATGCTCCTCCCCGGAGATGTGGCAGCACATTTCTCTTTAATATCAGCAGTCAATTAGCGAGGGGAAAGAGAGCAAACTGTTCATGAGGAATCAATAATTATTATATTAAAAAGCAGCCTGCTAATACGGCAGCAGAAAAGGAGCTGACATCAATTAAGGTGAGGCATTAAGGCAAACCAGACGAGCGTTTGTCGATATTAAAGGTTTCTGTCGAGCTAGAAAAGAGGGTAGGATACTCTGCGGTGGGTGTTGCTTGAAGATGCTGACAGTAGTAGCTGCTGAAGGTGTTCAGTGTTTGCTGGCTGTCAGTGCAGATTTGAGAGACGCTCAGTGTAAGTGAATGTTCTGCACCGTGGGCCAGTGGAGGAGGTTGAGGATGATCTGAAAAGACTTTTGGACTCTATCTGCGGTCTGGCTTTGTGCCAGAATCCTGTCTGACACACTGCCAGTGAGCTGTGATTGTGCACTAAATCTATAATTAAACAAACCGGACCTCTTTGTAAAGAAATCGGGGCAGCAGAGGGGCGAGGGGGAGTGAATGTGTGAGCAAGACAGCGCAGGAGTGGCCGTGTTGTGTGTTCCTAAGAGGTGTAATCCCATCCCTTAACAAGCGCAAATGCATCATTAAAAGGAAATAGAAACACGAAAGGCTGGATTTCTATCACCAGTAATAAGCTCTGAGACTCTCAGAAGTGACATTCCGGTCCCAGGAACGCACTGCATCTTTTTCTTTATACATAACACACAGCAGTGTCCCCTCTGTGGTGTTTCTCTGCCTCCTATGAGTTAATTTATGTCTTGAGGACAGTGAGATGACAGTGCGCCACTAGTTTAAAAAAAGGCAATGGAACACAGCTCTCACACTCTGGGAGCAGTAGTTTTGTCTCAGCAAGAGGAGCAGATACCGAGGTCAAAAGGGAGAAAACCTGCATCCTAATTATAGCACACGGTGGGTGAAGTCTCAGTGTTGTACCTGCATGCTGCATTAGCGATAAGCGGTGACGGCGCGCAGAGAGCAGCCTCGACATGGGAAGGATGTTTGTTTCCACGTTTCTATTTGCTTTCACGCAGCTTTTAAGACGCTCGGTTGGCTCGTACCTGAGATGTTAGTGGTGATTTCGGTGAGGGCGGTCTGGCCGAAGCCCTTCGCCGTTCGCGCTCGCACAGAGATCAGGTAAGTGGTTCCGGGGTGCAGGTTGGAGAACATGTGGTACGTCTCGTTCTTAAGTTTGGATACTGTTCTTCTGGGTCCTGGAACGTTGATGCCCGGATCAGACGACTCGATGCCCTGGTAACTGATCTGAAAAAAAATCAGGATTGTGTCGGCGATTGTACAGAAAACAGCAACATTCTGACAGATTTTGTGCTTTAATATTGTAATAAAATTCAATTTATGTTAGAGTTTTGATCGGTGCACTCCGTCATAAGTAGTAATTTAAATGTTTGACTGATATGATTCGCCTGACTCAAAAATTAATTTGCTTCTCAAGTTCAGTGTGCTAATTGCTCATGTTGGTTTACAGTTTTAGTTGAATGGGACTTAACCGGCCCCGCTAAGCCAAAGGCACACCGTCTTTCAAAAAGTATTGTGAGTGCTAAATGATTTTCTGAGTAATACCTTCTAAAGGCCAAAGAGTGAGGACAGCACACAGTAAAAACTACATTCAAGTGTTTAAATCAATGCTGCTAAGTGTTTATGAGTTCAATTAACTCTCATTAATGCTCAGAAATTGCTGCGCTTGAGTGTCCTTTAAAAGTGAAACCTTTTATAAAGTTTTTCCTCAAGAGGTGATTTGCCTCGCCGGTACCTCATGAGAATTTCCACTTCTACTCTTTGAAATAGTGGAGAGCTAAATGAGATGACCTTACTGCAATCAGACAAGGGTGAGCATATTAGGATATACATTAGAGCTGGAAGAGATCCACTTCATTGGAGGAAGGAGAACACACTATGTGCTGCATGTATTGCACTAAAGATGCCACTCAAGCCAAACCAAAGGCTCTGCTGATTATCATAAGAAGAGCTTAATGCCTGCTCATGCCTCCTTAGTGTGAAGATAGAATTATGAGCTATCCGGTGACTAAACACAGACGGACCGCTGTGTTTCCGCTACAAAGGCAGACATAAAGGACGCCAGACGCTGCACAGAGCAACGAGGAGGGCTTGCAGGACAGCACGGCGGTCGATAGGCTCAGGCAGAGTGGTCAATGGTTTAATCTGAGAAAAATGAAGAGGATTTCTACAGCTCTGTATAAAGCTTTCTCTGTCAGTGGAGGGAGATCAACACACTACAGAGTAAAAAATCCTGCGCAGCCTCCACTTTATATGTCAAACCAAAAAATCCTATTTAATAATATCCTTGAGGCGACATTGCAGGAGAGAAGAGGCCAAGGGAAGAGGACTGGAGGATAGGTAGGCAGGCCCTACTGATGACTCACCACAGAAACAGGGCATACAGTAAATAGAAAATCATTATCCAGCTAAATGGAAGCCCTACGGCACAACAGATGCATGGGAATTATTGAATAACGGTGCCAGGCTGTATTTCAAGGGGACAAGACCACTCTTAAGTCCAAACCAGAGAGCGTATCTAACCATCGCCGCTATTTTTGTTAATATAGGCACAGCGAAGCATGCGCTAAAGGCTTTGGCTGCAAAAAGTATAAACTGCAGCAGAGCGGTTTGGTGATTAAGCACATACTGTATGTTTACTGTGCCAGTCGCAGTGAAACTGAAAACGGCTCACCAAATAGAGAGAGGGAAGTATTTCTTTTTTTTTTTTTGCACTAGGCACGAAAATACCCACATAACAGGCACATTTTGTAGTGTTGCTGGAGATCATCTTGTGCTGGAACAAATGCTCGAGTGCAAAGTGGATATGGGCATGCTGGCTATATGCTGTGTGAGTATTAGAGGGGCTACAGTTTAAAAGCCATTCACAAAGTGCCTAACCAAGACGCTGTAAATACAGCTGCTAAGAACCCAGAATGAAATCTCCTCAGACGATGGAATTTGATTCATTTTTTCTGACTACCACATGCCAGGTTTGTATTTAAAGTGAGTTTTTATTGGACCAATAGGATCCATCTCACTGAAAATGAGATGTTACTCATAAATGTGTTTGTTTTTTGTAAATTTTCTTTAACATTCTTACAGAAAATATCCAAAGACATTCATGCCTCTTGAAACCGTCTCAATTATTTGAGAAAATTCAGCTTCTATCCCACTCCAAAAGGTCCTGGTAATTTTCATTATGTTCTAATGCATTGTAATAAGCTGTAAATTGAGAACAACTGCTGTAGGAGTTCTCTAGTCATTTAATAGACAATTGAAAGTTGTGGTTAAAACCAAAGAGCTCAGTAAGCCGCTATTAGACTCCATCACTGAGAGAGAGTTGTGCAATGTGGCTGCTAACAAGACAGGGAAAGGCTGTAACGCCAGATCGAGTGTTTTCAAGTGCTAGCGGCCACAGTGCAAAGTGTAATCAAAATGTACAAAGGTCATGGCAGAAAGCAAACAGTGACTCCTGCACTGGCAAGAACAGTAGAGGCCAAGAAGAATCCAAGGAGCAGCACCAAGATCCTCCTGACGAATCTGAGCAACAGTTCAACACAGAAACTCCAGCAGACACTGAACAAGGTTGGTCTCCATGAACGGAGACCAAGAAGGACTCCATCCATCCATCCATCATCTATACACCGCTTAATCCTCACTAGGGTCTTGGGGGGCTGGAGCCTATCCCACCCGACTTAGGGCGAAGACAGGGGACACCTGGACAGGTAACCAGTCTATCACAGGGCTACACTTAGAGACAGACAACCAAGCACACTCACATTCACACCTTTTAGAATCACCAATTAACCTCAACATGTTTTTGGACTGTAGGAAGCTGGAGAACCCAGAGAGAACCCACGCTGCACGGGGAGAACATGCAAACTCCACACAGAAAGATTCTGGTGCCCCCACCGGGACGCAAACCGGCAACTCCAAGAAGGACTCTACTTCTTGAAATCAGGATTGCAAAAGTTCACCTGGACAAAAACTTTTGGTCTTCAGTTCTCTGGTCAAATAAGATGAAAACTGACTTGTTTGGCAAAAGAAAGGAGAAGCATCCAGCGCCAAGAACACCATCCCAGTGGTCGAGCATGGTGGTGGGAATGTGATGCTTTGAGGGTGGCGGGACTAGCAACCTGGTCAAAGTAAACGCCACCATGAGAAAAGAGGAGCACATTAAAATTCTGAAGGAAAACATCAAGCAGTCTGCAGATAAACGTGTCCTTGGGCAGGACTGGACCATCCAACAAAACAATGGTATGAAGCATACAGCCAAAGTGGTGTCAAGGAATGGTTAGCAAAAAAAATATTGAAACTTTGAAGCAGCCCACTCAGTCCAGACCTGAATCCCATCAAGAACGTGTGGAGGGAACAAAGACCAGAGTGATGGCAAGGAGGGCTGCAGGCTCAAAGAGCTGCAGATCCCCACAAAAGAGGAGTAGAAAGTGGAACAAAATCCCAGTGAAGAGACGCAGAAAGATTGTTAATAATTATAAGAGCTGTTTAAATAATGCAGAGGCAAATAAAGGCTTTGATATTGATTACTGACAAAGAATATGTAGAATTTTGCACAGAGCATTTTTCATTTTTCAAACATCTCAATCACGACATCGTACCTTCCTGTGACACCTATTAATGCCACTGCCAGCCCCAAGAAACCTATTGGTCCAAGAAAAATTCACTTTAAATCCAACTCTTGGCATGGGTATGAATAATTTGGGGCTTAACTGTGTATATGATTATGTATTATGCACATTAGGCCAAGAGTTAATATCAATTCGGCCACACGTGTAATGCAAATAACCTGATAAATGCGCTCATCCAGAAGTTGTCTCCTTTTCATCTGCTCGCCTCAGCGTGCCAGTTCATGTATGTTGTTAGTATTAACAAGCATTAACGCTCTGCCACCTGAGTTAACAGCTCTGGAACTGTGCAGATGAATTCCAGCCTCATGAAGACACGTAGCTGCTGAATCAGTGACAATGAAGTATCTGGATTTTTAGCCGCTTTTATTGACCTGCCAAAGCTGCCTTTTTACCTGCTTGGAGCTTTAATTTATTTTGGTTAAATTACTCTTGGATGGGTTGTTAAAGTCACCATCCGGCCCCACTCAGGGAATCTTTTCCTGCTTCGACGACGACCGAAGAACCGCATCAGAGCGTTCTTCCTCCACAACCAGCTGCATGTTGCATTAAAGTTTTCCTACCGAGTTGACTCATGCAGGTTGTGTGTGACGACAGCAAAGTTTAATTTGGATTTGCAGCTGAACGTTTCCCCTTACACCCCTCGTGGCATTACACATTCTGGGAGGCTGCTGCCTTGGATGACTGCCACAGTTCATTGTCACTCAGAGGAAGATTCTGTCGGAGGTGACTGCAGGGTGTCAAACTCCTTTATCAGGCTGCATGTGATCCACATTCAGGTGTTGCTTTACTCTCTGGTCATTATCCGTTCATTTGACAAGCAGTTGTAGTGTTGCAAGTGTTCAAATTTGAACTTTTCTGTGCCCTCAGTGGGCTCCTCATCTGTCATGTCTTTTGTTTTAAAGACCCCTAATTGGAAAATCTACTTTTTCACCATTCTAACGTGTCCATATGGTGTATTGTTATACGCTAGAAGACACATCTTGAGTAAAATAAGCAGTCAACGCTATGGCTGAGTATTTTCACCTAGAAAAAAACAAACTTCTAAATATGTAAATTTGAGTTAACGAGTTATTCAATGACAGTAAATGGAGACTTTTTGCTTTTTTGTTCTACACAGTGTGCCAAACGTGTAAAGGATCCTATTTGTCTTTTTCCCGTTGTTCAAAAAGCCATAAACACATGAGGAAAATGCAACAACTCTTGTGCTCATGTGTTTATTTGCACTAACTTAACCTGCAAAGCCAATAACTGGCTGAATATGTCGCTTCCTACAGCGGCCACCTCGCTGAGTGCTTGGGCCGCCCCCCAGGACAGAAGGTGGTTTTAGATAAATGCATCGTGACAGAATACAGGTTGCATAAATAAAGGGTCAAGATCCAACATCCATTGTCGAGTATTCCTCAAGTGTAAAGAAGTCAGCTTTTGATGCTGCTTCAACAGAGTTTTGATCCTCAAACAACTTTTGGTTTGTTTTTTGCTTGTGTTGCATTTTCAGTCACTGTGGGCTCTTTTTTTTTTTACTGTAATATAAAGTCCTGCTCCTCTACAAAAACAGCACAATCATGGCTAGAAGTAGAGTGGCCACAGGTGTTTTCAATACTGGTACACATGAGGTTCTACATACTATAGATCAGGGGTCTCGAACTCTGGTCCTCGAGGGCCGCAATCCTGCAAGTTTTAGATGTTTCCTTCTTCCAACACACCTGATTCAAATGATCAGCTCAGCATCAAGCTCTGCAGAAGCCGGATAACGATCCTGATCATTTGAATCAGGTGTGTTGGAAGAAGGAAACATCTAAAACTTGCAGGATTGCGGCCCTCGAGGACCAGAGTTCGAGACCCCTGCTATAGATATTTTAGTGACTTCCGCTTCCTGGGAGTTCACTTAGAGGAGAAACTGACCTGGAATAAGAACACCACACAGCTGGTAAAGAAGGCACAAAAAAAGACTCCACGTCCTGAGAATCCTCAGGAAGAACAACATCAGCCAGAGACTGCTTGTGTCTTTTTACCGCTCCACCATGGAGAGCATCCTCACATACTGCCTCTGTACGTGGTTTGCCAGCTGCACAGTGGCAAACAGAAGAGTGCTCCAGAGGGTCACCAAAATGGCTGAGAAGGTCACTGGGTGCCCTCTGCCCACCCTGGAGGACCTTCATGGCTCTTACTGCCTCAGGAGAGCCAACACCATCCTGAAGGACTCCTACCACCCAGGACATTTTCTGTTTGAGTTACAGCCGTCAGGCAGACGGTACAGGGCCGTCAGAACCAGAACCAACAGACTAAAAAACTGCTTTTTTCCTACTGCTGTTAGAACAATAAATGCCTCCCAGTCAAAAATAATGTGCAATATACAACTCCACTACCTCTGCCCAACATCCACTCTGTGAACCGTGCTCATTATTTAATTTCATCTTGTATATAGAGTTCATTTCTTTTTGCTTGTTTTTATATATATATCTCCTTTATATTGTATATAGTGTTTACAAAGTTTTTTACAAAGTTTCTATTGTTCTACAAGTTCTTATATTTTTGCACCTTCGTTTCGTTGTACTTGTTACAATGACAAAAAAACAAATCTGAATCTATTTACCATAATTACAACCTCTACTTTTACAATACTATAGACACCAAAACATTTCACCGTGCTGGATGTATCTTCCAACAACTCGCTAACAACTTGCTCCACTGCACACCCTCTCTGAGATATATTGCATTTCTTTTATTGATAAAATATCATTTATTTAGCTCTCTTGTCGTCTCCTCTGCGCTCTGTGTAAACACAGCCGGCAGTTCACCTGAAAAAAAAAGTCTCTGAATTTGTGTCACGTAACTGTTGGTTGCAGCTGAGTCAGTCATGGCTTCTCAGTTGCGCAGAGGAGCATAGAATTTTTTTATTTATTTATTTATTTTTTTTAATTTAAGGATGCTTGCAAACTGTTAACTTTTAGCACATAGCAAAAATGGTTTCAGTGAAATATAATTTCAAGCTTAGATTTTTAGAACCACATGTAGCAGATTCTTTCTCTAATAAAGGATTCTGCAATTTTTGAGATTCTTTTTAAAGAAAACACGCCTCTTAAACCTGCTGATAGGTTTGGGTGGTTTAATTAGAGGTTCAGTCTTACCAGGTATACAGGTATAGATCGCAGTATATCGTCCAAACACTTCAGTAAGTCTTTTTATTTATCAGGTTAAAAGTCAAACATGGTATTATGGTGTACACGAATTCTGTGGGTCTCACACACAAAGGACGCTGTTATTTTGAAGGGGACAGGGGTAAGGTTTTCCAGGTCGTGGGAAAGCGGATGTGCTATGTGTGAGTGAGTTTTTGCTGTAAGTGGAGTCCAATAAAGGAACAGAGACTCAAGCTCAACTCTCGTCTCCCTTTTTATCGACTTCCACAGTATTTGAATACATGGACATCTTATGTTTTGCTTGTCCGGGTACATAGGCTAAGCTACCATGTGTCTCACCTCATATTGGGTAATAAGGCCATTGGGCTCGATAGGCTCCTCCCACTTCAGGAAGATCATGTCATCCAGCGGGGTGAAGGTGAGCGACTCCGGCGCGATGCCTCCGGGTACTACGAGAAATTGTCAGAACAAACATTTGTCAGGGAAATTGAAGTGCTAATCCCACAATGAGCCTCCGCCGTCAATATCACAGGAGCGAATGTCACAGGGGCCCAGAACAATACGCCGCAGCCGGAGAGCAGCAGCCAGAGAACATCAGATAAGCGTGCAGTTAATTTATGAGCTGCATAAATTATGTAACTACAACACAGGCAGGAGCAAGAAAATATGAGAAAAAAAAATTATAATTTTATGTCTGCCTTCAGTCAAGAGTTTAAATGTATTGATGAACACGCCAGTTGCTTGCTGGTAAATGTGTGTCTGAATGGCAGCGAGAGGACCAGCGTTCAACTGTACACAGTTTTTTTGGGCCATTCAGTTTCAGTCCACATCCCCACGGTCTGTGTGAGCACAGTACAGAGGAAGACTGTTATGTGAGGTTCAGGCCTGAGGCGAAAGCAAGAGCCAAACAGCTGAGTTGACTGTTATTTCTGAATTCAGTTAGTCTGGAGGACAAAGTTGCTTATTAAGGCTTTTGGAAGAAAAAAAAGGGTTCATAATTGGCGTATACTGTATGTATATATACATATATTCGTCTTTATCAAAGCAAAAAAAAGACGTTCACTTGCTCCCTGGCTCTCTGTTGATCTTTTTTTTTTCTATATATCTCTTTCTGAAAAATCTTGTTTGTGTAGATTTTTTCATGGCAGAATTGATTTCTCCCCCTCAGCCGCCATGCTGACGATGTGCCGCGGCACAAAGGAATAATAGGAGATAAGAAACAAGCACAAAATCCTATCTCAGGATTGCCCGAGTCTCAGATATAATGTTTTCTCTTTTATGTTATTTTCATCTGAAAATGAAAAGGATCTTTTGTAATGCTGATTCGGCCTCGGTCAAATGGTCACCCTTTCTATTCGCAAGACAGAGACGCTGGCAGAAGTGTGTATAAAATACTAACAAAGCCTGATTGATATATATATGGATTTGTGTATTTTATCCACTAATGTTACAGCAGATTTATGTTCACAAAAACCCAAAAGCCTCAAAACCATAACATATACGGGATAATGTGACAGTAAAGGTCTGGTAATGGGACGTGTCTGTTCTGGATAGTCTCTGTCTGACATTTATTGTGAGAACATTTAAACAGTTTGAGATATTCTGGTACATTTCACACGTCACATTTACGAGACAGAGAGCGAAGAACAGACTACCATTGAACAAATGACACTAATAACCCTGGGGCGTTGTGAATACTGGCTGGAGAAAGCAGAATGCACTGGAACTGGATGGTTTTTTTGCATTTAAAATAACAAAAACACATTAGTATAATATACAACGTGATATTAAATGTTTGGGTTTTTTTTACAAAATTAGATGAGAAGTTAAAAAAAAAAAACAACAACCTATAAGTTAAATGGATGGTGTGTAAATACCCTTTATGAACAGTTTATTAGCTGCTTTAACCCTCTGAACCCCAAATTCATCCGCCAGCTTTTAAAGGTGTGTTCATCTATTTAGAAAATCGTCAGAATTACACCATTTATCAGAAACTGTAAAGACTGTAAAGATTTTTAAACTCCTTTAACCAATCATGTGTGACGTGCAGCTCCACTTGCAAACTTAAATACATCTAAACATTTTGACACTTCAACAAAATCATTGTGCAAAAATGCAGGCTGTGTATAAACAGAGCAGATAGGAGCCAAGTATGGAAAGAAATTAAAAATGTAAGTAAGTAATACAATATCTATAGTATTTCGAGCCAGCCATTATCGTTAACACATCTGGGAACTTGGAAAATGTTGTACATGTTGATTTCAGATTCAGAATTCATCTTTGGGGGTTTTTTTTGGTTTCTTTTTTAGCACTTATTTACTTGATTGTAACTTTGCTATATGGCACAAAATAAATTTTTCAGTTCTCTCTACTTCTAGACATAGTTGTGCTGTTTCCATGGAGGTGCAGGACTTTTTTTAATTGCAGTGACAGTGACGGGAGCAAAAATCGCCCAGAAACTGCTTGAGGTTCAGAGGGTGACTATTAGCAGCTATGTCTAATGCAGCAGTCCTGGAATTAATCTAACCTTCACCAGGGTTATTTTTACATTTTTGTTGAAACCGCTTTAGGAAGGTGTTGATTACGTTTCAATGCTGGAGGCTGTAGCTTTGTGTTGTTGAACTGCACTGCATCATAATGTAGAGAAGTGTCTCTGTTATTGTTGCCTGCCCTCGCTGACATGAATGAGGTGGACAAGATGACAGAAACATCTGACGGTCGAAAGCAAAAACAACTCAACACAAACTACATAATGTGAAATTAATATCAGTTCAAAACATTTTCAACAAAAACTGATTATATCCTAAATCAGGCAGGAAATGATTTATTGCGTATTTGAACGCACTAATATTTGTTCAGTGTACCTGACAAGCTGGCAACTACTCAGGTGATAATATCAACAGATGTTCACTATTTCATAATGCCACTTTTCATTTCCAGTCTTCCTGCGCTGTGCTTTAACACCGTCCCTTCTGCACCCTCCTCCCAGGACTTACTGTCCTCCTCAGTCTGAAAGGTGACCTCTCTGCCCTCTTTCTTCCCCTCTGGGTTTGCCAGTGACAGACGGACATGGATGCCGTGGTAGGGTGGCAGATCACGCAGCGTGAAGCGTGAGGCGTTGTGCTCCACCGCCAGGCACTCGCGCACCGTGGTGTTGTGGCCTCCGCCTCCTCCCGCCATGGTGTAGCGGTAGCACAGGGACACTGAGTAGGTGTGGCAGCGTGTCAGGTTGAACGCCAAACTCTCCCACTGCAGGGACAACTGCCGGGACTGGATGTCTGTGGCTAGGAGGCCTCGCAATGCGCGCATGGGCTCTGGGGAGGGGAAAAGAAAAAGGAGAAGAAGAAGAAAAGAACAATTAGGAAACTCTGAAAGACACAACATTGAATTTCACAAGATGAAAACACAGGTTGGATTGTATATAATATCTGATTTTAGACAGAAAACCCTGCCAAAGACAGTGCTACTAATGTCCCAGGACTATGCTGGCAGATTTTCAGCTGTTCCTCTCCTATGTGCCGCCATATTGCCCCGCCACAACAGTTTGCTGCCAGCACAACACACCCCCGTCCCCGGCGGCTGAGCAGGAACTCATGCCAATTGCGCTAATTAATCGGACAGGCTGTGGGTTGCTGTCGCGCTCCCACCAGTCCCCTCCTCCATGTCACAGAGCAAATTGACTATCCAGTAGTTATACTTTGGTTGCCTTGAGGTTGAGTCCACACAGAAAAATGCCAGCGCTACGCAAGGACGTTCACTTCCGCTGGTCACTCTTACTGCTGGGTCATCGCAGTGGCCTGACGCATATTTATAGAAGGCACCAAGTTAATTCTGGTCATTGCCGGGTTAACCCTGACTTTCACTGACTCATTCGGAAAGAACAACATCTCTGTCTTTGATATCCCCATTAAATCTAGCGGCTCACTGAAAGATACAGAGAGCCTCTATCCACGGAGGCACAGAGCAGCCAGTGTTTCAGGAGGACGTCCGAAACTGAACAGAGGCCAAGTTAAGCCAAGGACATCCTCCGTATCAATGGAGGCATTTATCAGCGGCCATTATTAACACAATCAATGCCTTTTTGTCAAGCAATATGCTACATAATGTATTGTACGGCTTTATTCTTTTAATAGGGCATGTTGAGTAATGGGCCAGGGAGGCAGGGAATGACAGCAGAGATATGGGGTACAGGGAGAGATCAGTGGAGTTTGAGGTTGCCGGCCAAGGTCTTCATTCGCTCACTGACTCGCACACTCAGAGGGATTGTCGCTGCAGCACAGATTAGTGCAGGGAACTTAAATAAAGCAGCTAATGCATCACTGAGCAGGGCCTAATGCATTAAAACAAGAATTATCTAAGAAAATGGGTTTGAAAGGTGGTCTGTGCAAGGACACGCAAACACACACTATGCACACACATTGGTTGTGTGAAACTATTATTTAACTCTATGTCCATATCACTCCTTTATCTATTTATCTCTTCCTCCTTTTTTTTTTTATCCATTTCACATGAACACACACGCTCTGTTCCCAGTTTCTCGGGCACTTATTACTGGCTGCGGTACAGCACTTGAAATTTTATGACACTTTCAATCTATACTGAAGGCCTCAGCAGTCACCAGCTTTCTCTTTTAATTTGCCGTCTGGCATCTCATACTAGATGGAAATATGACCAGAGCATTGATCTGAACCTCAGCCAGACTAATGTGACAGCAGATAAATGGGTGGGTACGGTAATCGCAAAGTAAGAAATGTTAATGTTCCATTGTTCACTGTGACTGAGGATTGTCGTAATGGTGCAGTTGATAGTCCGCAAAGTGTGAGAGCTAAATAAAGAGAGGCATTTAACTGCTGAGTTGATGAAAGCAGCACCAAAGAGGCCACAGTGTGCTCATTATGGGTTTTCTCAAAGTGGACATTTGTGCCAGGCCCGGCCCCTTGCCTCGTCTAATTTGTCTGTATGCCACGGGCACCCACTCTCTGGCACCCTGTGGCACGAAAACCGCAGCCGTCCCAACGTGGCCAAAAGCCCAGAGCACCATGTTGATCCCTGGAGATTAGAAGTTAGAGTGCATGTGACAGGTTCTGGTTTATTATCTCCCCTAAAACCGTGACATGGGACGGCAGAGCTGCCTTCGATTGCGTGAAGAGGATTTCGACTGACTGCGTCCGACGGGAAAACCAAATTTAAACAGACACGAGCCCATAACCAAAGCTGCATAAATCCAAAACATCCCAAACGTGCGCATATAGGAAATTCTGGCTCCGGATGCGAAGACATGATGAACGAGATGCCAAGAAAGGCAGAGTACTTGTGTTCCTAATGTGGCTAAATTTAGTCGGGCTCCACTGTTGGCTCCCTTTAGCAGAGCAAGAGCATCATGGGCTGGGGCTTTCCAGAAGGTTCAGTGACCCAGCAGCAGGTGGAGGCCCATTAACATAGTTTGGGGACCACCTGCAGTACAAATGTTCGCCTCTCCTCTGCGATTTACTTGAGGGGCTTCAAGCTGTGCTAATGCACCGTGCTGATAATCACAGCAATGGCTCATCAAGCACACCTGGATGGCCATCAGAGCCAGGCGGAGAGCGTGTTCACATTCACGGCCATTAGTTTTACAGCACCCGCACCAGGACAGCTCAGCTCCACCAGGATGTGTATGTGCACGGTGGAGCCGGCTAGCCAACATGTTTGGGAAGGAGGGGGGAAATGTGCGGTACGACCACAGAAGAGTGAGATTAGTCACGGTGGCGAAACACAGCTCCTGGAGAGGATTTTCACTTTCCTCCTAAATACAAAGAGGCTCCAAATATCCCTTCTGTTCGCCGGATAATTACCACCTCCCCGAAAATCACCACAACAACCCAACCATCTATTTTCTCGGGTTTACACCTAATCAGGCCAGCAGCTAGACGGGGACGATGAGGATTTCAGCCGGAGAAAGTGGGGTCAGCGGGGGCAGTGTAGTCCAGATGGTTTGGAGGGAGGGTCGGGAGAGCTCTGGGAACCTGGAGTCTCCTGGAGGGTCAAGAAGGTGAGACACACCAGGTGGAGGAAGTTTACAATGGTAAGTGTGTAACACAACGCTCCCGGTGAAGAAGAGTCAGATACTGATGAAAAAAACAAAACACCTTTTCAACTATCAGTAACACACAGCTTTGCAGCTACCTAAGTACAAATACAAGACACACTGACAGGCAAAATTAATTTCACCTATACTCCCTCTGTATTGAACTAGTGCTGCATCTAAATGCCCTGTTTACCAGCTCAGCAAACACAGCAGTATTACTTATCCCACACATGGTTGAACAAGCTAATGTCACAGTGGTTGAAATGTAAATACATCATTAAAGGCTGAGTTTAGTGACTTTCACAAACACCGATACCAGCAACTGTGAAAGCAATTTCCGTACGTTGTGAATCCTCTCTCGCTTCACCTCTCGCACGTTGCCTCTCGTTTTTACCTCTCTCACTTTGAAAAACTACCCTCTCTAGCACACACACATCCTCCCACACCACTCCTACTTGCCATCAACTTTTTTTTTTTGTACTTTTTTTATTGTGAATTTCTGTGTCTCCCGAGCGAGCGAAGGTGGGGGGGGTGTGCAGGGACTCGGGGAAGAGGGCTGTGAATTCACTCATGGTGCCTGATGAATGAGGGGTGTCTTTGGCTGTTGGGAGAGGAGAGTAGCTTTAATATGTCATTGGAGAGGAGGCCAGGGAGGCTCTAGTGGAGCAGGGTAGGAAGATATGTGAGGGATGGTGTGTGGCAGGGGGAGACCGTTGGGCATAGGGAAGAGTGATGACCATGGAAGACACGAATCCACAGACTGCCTTTGGGTAACACAAAGCTCTCCATTTCATGTGTGCGTGACTGTGATGCACACATTGCAGATTCAGGCAGTGGTAATGACTGCCTGCATCTTTTGTGTATGTGTGTGTGTGTGTGTGTGTGTATTTGCATCAACACAGTATTCTTTATGCTCTATATATTTAAAAATAACCATGGGTGTGGCTCCCTGGTATGCTTCTCTTCTCCCTGGGTGTTCTGTGTCTGCACAGTGACAAATGGCAGAGGTGCAGAGATGTGAGCAGGGAGAACAAAATGTTCGACAAAAAAGAAAAAGCCAAAAAAAGGAGGATAACATCAACCTGAATGATTTTTTTTTTTTAAATTGGAATGTTAGATGTGAGTTTGGACAATGGAAAATTAGACAAAAAACTTTGTTGATTGATTAATTGTAGATTGGCTAATTAACCCCCTGAAACCAAAGATGGGGCAGTGGGTTTGGAATGCACATTGTGTTTTTAAAAAATCCCCAAAATGCCACCAGTAATGAGGGGCAGAGACGCTTGAGATACAAGGAACTACTCATCTACTGTGACATCATAAACAAAATAGTCAAATCTAAGCTTAAAATGGTCATGGTTTATCAAAACCACTTAATGCTACATGCTTCAATCATGCTAAAAATAAAAAAATTAAATAAACAATTTGCTCAAATCAGATCCTGTAAAAACAATTCTGTGCTCTTTGGTGCGACAGGAAAGCCATGAATGACTTCATTGCAATCTCCAGCCTCATGGGAAAAAAAGGTTGTGGCTTTTTTTGCTGAACTGCAGGCTGTGTTTACACAGAGCAGAGACCAAAACGAATGGAAACAAATTAGAGCGATTGAGAGGAAAATCAACCATATTTGATCGATAAAACACAAGCAGCATGGCTCAAGAATGTTACACAAATGAGCAAGTTGTTGGAAGACACATTCAGCAAAGGTGAAATATCTAGAAGTTGTACAAATGTAAATTTACAGCATTTTATCCATTCTTGGTAACACTTATAGCCACTTGGGAAAATGTGCATGTTGACGCCAGGTTTTTTTCAAATTTTAAAGATATAAAATGTTTCTTTTTTTTAAGGATTAATGGTACTTTAATTTGATAGTTCTCTGTACTTCTAGCAATGGTTGTGTTGTTTTCATAGAGGTACATTGCAGTGGAAATGTGACGAGCAAGTAATTTAAAAAAAAAAAAAAAAAAAAACACAAACTGTTTGAGGTTTAGAGGATTTATTATTTGTCTTGCAATCTAGGCTCTTGGAATTCCTAATCAGCCCTTTTCACTATTTTCTGATATTTTATAGACAAATCAAGAAAGCTTTCACCTACAAATTCTTTCCATTTAATATACTTGCCAAAAGAAAAAAAAAAAAAAAAGTCCTGTCTTCTTCAGTAGATACCAAAGAAGACCCGCTTTAGGCTAGCTACAGCAGTCAGCCAGCCGTTATCTCTTAAATAACCGTCAAACCAATATTGCCATGCTGGCAGCAAATAAAGTCTCCCTTTTCTGTCTCCTCAGCTCCAGAGTTCAGAGAACACCAGTGATAACAAATGTGCCTTTTCTCATGAGATAAATTTATGCAGCGACTGAGTCAGAACTTGTCTATCAGCTCCTCTCTGATTGAATTTTACTAGATTATCGTGACCGATGCAGCCTCATAACGGAAGAGTCCTTTAAGCGACGGTGTGTGGCTGCTGGGCATCACTACAATGAGCTGACGAGCTTTAGTAGAATTACTTCATTATGTGCATGAAATCTTATTTATAGGTGTTATCTTACTCTAGATTAAATGCATAAGCCTTTACAGTCTATAACTTGTCGGAGCAGAGCTGTGGCGCTGAATGTGAGCAGTTTGGAGTGAGGACCCTGCTGCCCAATGCTTGTGGTTTCTGTTTACCACACTCTCCTCCATTATGCTTGACTCTGTGTGCCTCACCTAAACACTGCAAACTGTAATTCAGCTAAACACTGCATGTTGTATAACAGGTCCTTTCAGAGCCACATCCATGGCCAGTCAAAAAAAAAAAAAAAAGCTTTCTCATTTTTGTGCAAAACTCTGAAGAGGACACAACTGACTAGACCTGTATCTGGGCAAACATGACAGCATAGAACAAGATTTAAAGCTGTGAGTTATAAGGCAGACAATAATCTATTATTCAGACTGTTCCCTGTGGATTTTTTTTTTAGTGGGCAAAGGTGCGCCGTCTTGTGCATGTGGATGACGTGAAACACAGCGGTGTCCCACGAGTCAACAGAACAACAACAGCCTGCGCTATAAAGCCAGTTCAACGCATGCAGGGAACCTTTTCATTATCTAAGCCTAACAATTGGAAAAGCAGTCACACAAAGCTGCTAAGTCCACCCAGGATGACCGTGCTCATATGAAAGGAGCGGTGTCGGCGCCATGTGATCAATCGCAAACGTGGACACGTCTACAGCTGCACGTCCCTTACAAGAGGAATAAATTATAATCCCATATTAATTTTAAAATATAATACAGGGTGAAAAAAACACCAGTGCTGCTGCAGCCAAAGCCAGAAAGGAAAGCTGGCAACAGGCTTATCAGTATCACTGCTCCTTCATTAAGTAGATCTGACTATAAATACAAATTCCATTGAATTAATGTGTTCCTTGGATCTATCCCATTCTTATACGACAGTTTTAGCCTTATTCTTTCAGCTGCAAACCTGCTGGTGCTAAACGGTCTTCAGAGCAAGTAAAGAACAAACATAAAAACATCATTCAAACCGGTAAGTGGGCTTAATGCAAATTTTATGAGGGCAACTAGTACAAAGCTTTAGTACCTTATCAGTCTCTGTTTTGGTATTATCTTGCTATACAATAGAAGAATTAAACGGCTTTGAAACGTCTCGCAGTCGACTGAATAAAAACAACAAAGCGAGGAAGCCTCAACCGTACATCAATCTCCAGATGTCTCTCTTTTAATCTACACTTGTCATATCTGTGCTCGTCTGAGAAAGAAAAAAGGTTTAGATGATCAGCATCTTGCCTTCCTTTCACAATCTGTGCACAGAGCTTGACAGGATGCACAAACAGACATGTGATCAGTCAGTAGGTGATGTTTTTCTACACGTTTATCTGTTATCTGGAACATGAACTGATCCAGAGCAGGTTGAGGTGTGTGGGACAAGTTACCATCCTGACGCAACCCAGTGAGAAGTGAATCACCCTCGTAACCCTGAAAACCCAGAACTTAATCTTTTGTTACTTCGCTAAACCCAAATCCTGCTTCTTAGCATTGAGATATAGCAACATATAGTAATGTCCTTGAAATCCAACAAAGCAGCGGCAGGGAAGAAGCCGACCGCGTGCAATAAAGATGGATGTAAACAAAGCCGGATTGAAACTTACCGAAAAAACCCAAAAGCATTCATCATGTTTGTCAGAACTCAAGGATACGTACAATGCATTTTGAAAACTAACAGTGGATGTAAACATCACTTCTGTTTGTTTACAAGGAAACACCAGAGGGTACCTTTAAGAGAAAAAAAATACTATACAATATGGATGAAAGCCGGGTGGGTGTTTTCAGGCGTGCAACACTGAGCAGTATGTGGCAGTCTGCAGCAGTAACGTTTGGAGCTAAACTAAATGATGTTTCGTTTGTTTTTTGTTCCTTTTTTTCTGGTGAAACGCGTTCACCTCTCCAGGCCTCTACGAATCCTTCAAATTTAATATCTTGGAAATAAAAGTAACAACTCATGTGCACGCTAAAACAATAACCCGTCACAAGGGATTGCAAAATACACAACGGGACCCTGCTGAAGAAAGACCTCGGAGCTCACCTGCACACTTGGTCCTGCTCACCAGAGGAGGACCGGGAGGGCCGGTTCCTCCCTCTCCGGGCCGAGTCAGCAACACGCTGATGTGGTACTCCGTGTCCGGATCCAGGTGCCACAGCTTGTAGGTGACCATGTTGACTCCGTGCACCTCTGACCACGGAGACTGGCTGGCGCGGTACTCAATCTCCTTCCTGATAATGGGGCCATCTCCCAGGATAGAGTTGGTGTTGAGCTGGATGATCAGGTAAGTGGAGCCGGCACGCAGCAGCTGGGGCGGCGCAATGGGGGACGGCGGTACTGTCGGAGGAAATGAAAAGTAGCAGGGGTTTTGTTTTTTTTTTTCAGTTCAAACACATGTTTGCATTTGCTGCTGGGAGTGCAACAGTTTCGGGAGGTGAACTTGTGGGTATTAAATTTATTAATCAATTGTATGCAAACAGATTTCTTACTATTTTAAAGCTCACTGAGTCTTAAATGAGTCTCTGGGGACTGCAGGATGTGAGCAGGTCAAACTGTGTTCAAATAGCAGATTAGTCATACCTATTAACCAGGCATTCAGAGCCTTGCATAAATTTTGACTAAAGTGGAGAGTGGAAAAACAGCTGTGCATGCAATACATTGAATGTGATGATCTCTGTAACCGAGGGATTATGGGCCGTATGCCTTTTTCTCTACAGCTGGTCACCGTGATGAAAGAGGAGACTCTGCATCACTGTCAGTAAAGATTGCCAAACCAAGAATTAATCCCGGAGCCCACCGGTCAAATGTCACTTACTGGCAGATCCAAGTCACCGAACAATTACACGGGCAACAGAGTGAGCGAGGAATGGGAATGCAAAAGAAACGAGGACAAAGCATGGGAAAAGATCACACTTAGATCTGTGGCTGTGACTAATCCCTCATTCCTGCAGAGGCTCCTCAGTCTTTTATGGCCCTCCTCTCAGTGGGGTATCGACATTACCAGAATCTCACCTCAACTCTCTGCTGCTTCCCGTAGCCTGCAGCGGCTCATCTTTGGCCTGCCAATGACTACATCCATAACAAAAAGGGCAAATTTAGGCCACAGGCAAGCAGCCAGTGGAAATAAGTTCAAAACAACTCCCTCTTTTCTTTTCAGCATAAAAACTGCAGGTCTGCTAAATAAGTTTTTATCTGTTCATCTCTTTTATTTCACCCTTTATTTTTGTTCTCAGTACATCGATAGTTGTCTTTCTGTGAGTATTCAAAGCTGTTCTCAAACCAAACATTGCTCTCAATACTGTTTAATTTAAAAAAAAGTTACAGTCAGTTGACTTGAATGCAACTTAGAGCCGGACGTGACATCTGCTCGTGGTGCAGCTTTGCCAAAAATAACATCTTTGTCCTGATTATTAAAAAAAAAAAGGAAGAAGTACGGACAGCAACAACCACACAGACACAATGGTGCTTATTTGCTGTGAGTGTGAGCACATTAAATGGGATTTCATGGCCTTCGATCAGCGTATTCACCGACTCCTGGTTTACTGGCAGCTGCTGGTTAGAAGGTTTCATAACAGTTTAGCAAAAAGGCTCCATTCTGTGCAGCAGCAATCAGCCTATAACAATACCGACATGAACCCATGCTTCCACATCAATGAAAGGGATTTATTTCATGTCAAAATAGAAAAAGATTGCGAGTCTACAGCCATGTGAGCAGCTCTATGAGGCCCAACGTAGACACAGCAGCGTTAAAATACCAACATTTTAGTGCCAGCATGCTCACTCTGACGACCCTGATGCTAAGCAGGTATAAGGTTTGCTCAACTGGTAGCGTTAGCATCCTAATACTTTCTAATTACCTCAAAATAAAGTTTAGGCTGTTGGAGAGGCCATTATGCGTTCAGTCCGGTCAATTTCTAGCCAGATGATGGCATTAGAGGAAAACCTAATATTGTGCCTCTTTCCAGCAAAATAATGAAAGCCTCATATGTCCTAAGCTTGTGTTTCAATTTTCAGCTGGAAAATACTGCAAAGATGGTTCATTTCACCATGAGTGCATAACCCCTGGTTTTAGCCCTGCTATAAATTGGCTGTTTCAGTGTTTGTAGCCTCAAAGGTCCCATATTGTGCCCTTTTCAGCAAATTCATCAGTCTCATATGTCCTCACGGTGTCTCTTGGTTTTTTAGCTCAAAATGCTGAAAAATTTTAATACGACTGTATAATTCCTGGTTTTAACCCTGTTTTAAACGAGCTGTATTTCTTTTATTTAAAAAAAGCAATCAGATGCTGCTGCTCCCGCCCCTTCAGGAAAAACACACTGCCTGCATCTTTGATTGACAGCTGGAGATGGATGACTGGTTAGTTGGGTGTGAGGTAGCACCTGGGTGGAATTCCTACTGGCTGAGATGGGTGGTAACTAGTTGTGGGGGGGACTTAAGGGACAATATGTCTTCATATCTTAACAGCTTTTATTTTTAAGTTTATAACAACCACAAAACAGGATTAAAATGGATCGTATGGGACCTTTAAATGCAGCTGGATTGCGACTGCCCCCGTCAGGAAGAAGACTATCTCTGTTATCGACAGCTCAGAGCAGAATAGCACAGCAGCCAACTGAGAGATCATTTTATACTAAAATATCTATGAATTCATGGCACAGTCATTGTTTCTGACTCGTGTTTTGCAAGTTTGTCAGACGACGTTGCAGTTAAAACATCTGCAGAGCAGCAGCTTGGAAATGGCTCTAAAATGACTGCTGGGTAACATGTAGTCAGTCTGCTATCTGACAACAGAATAGGGAGTTGTTTATAGGGAGTTAAGCTGAATTAGGATACAAAATATGTGAGCACAGAGAGTAGGAGGGAAGCAAACAGAAGTTGACCACAACAGATGACACAAAACACACCCAGTCTGAGTCTATTGGCTTGAAATCAGCTGATACATGTTAGTATTAGCAGAGGCAACTCTAAAAAGTAAATATAATAATTCTGAATCGCTTATGTCCCAAGCAGCTGGCAGCAAGGGGACAAGTAATTGTTAGCTCGATAATTATTGGTTCCTCAATGTAGATACTGAATAAATTCTGACTGGCTTGTGAAGCTGGATGGCTGGTTGAGCAAGGATAGAGGAATGGAAGTAGTGAGCCTCTTTATTTTCTCACAAACATTTAACTTTTTCAGACACACAAAACACAAATTCATCCTAAGGTGAACATGAAAATCTGTATTAAATCAAAAAAAAAAAACCCCTCATGGTGGTGCTGGAGGAAAAGTTATGGAGATTTTAAAAATCGGCAGGCCTCCTCATCGGGGTGTAAAATTTCATGGCGATCCATCCTCCGGTTGGTGAGATATTCTAGTCCGTGGTGGACCAAACCAACAAATCGATCGAACGGCCAAACATCCACAGAGCCCTGCTGCTAGCACAGCTAAAAAAAACTTGTTCTGTCTCTTGCCCTTGCATCGGGCTCAGGCAGCACACAGCAGAGGACAAAGGGATTGAGAATCTTTCACATCCTTATTTCCCTTTCTCCTCTTCACTTTGCTGAGGGCTGGAGTTTGTTATGCCATCAAACCATTCCACAGGCATGTCATTACTACGCTGTCAAAGTGGTGTCAGGCTGTGGGGTTGGAGTGAGTAATGGGAGTGAGGTCACTATCTGTGGTACATGATATGACAGGAGCTGCAGGAGTCCAAGTCAAGTGAACAGCTTTTTGACATAGAGCTGAAGAACTCAATATGGCAGTCTGTCTGACAGCTCAGAAAACAACACATGGCAGACGGAGAGTGCACGCACCAGTCATGTGAGTCAAACAATTCCTGATAACAGAATTTTGTAGAAATACATTAGAAATAGGTGTCTGTGATTTTTTTTTTTTTTACAATTGCGCAGAAAATGACACCCTCTGGGTAACAGTTTCTTCTTTAATTCACCCTTGAATCCCACGCTGTAATCAACCGTGACCAAGAAAAGCAGAAAATCATACACTATCATAAAAACAGCGGGAAAACTGATTGTCGGGATGACAGAGGCAGGAGGGGAGGGAGGAGTGAGACCAAAAAGACAATAACAAGAGATAAAGAAAAGAGAGCCTTTTTTACCTTTGACGACGAGTTCAGCGAAGTTGGAGACCCCGGAGCCTCTGGGGGACTGTGTGACGCAGCGGTAGAGGTCTTGATCAGCTCGCTGCACGCTATCGAGCTGGAATGACACCACGAAGCGCCGGTGACTCAGGTGCTTGACCGACGCCATTGTTAAAATGTCCCCATTGTGTCTCTGGAAAGCAGGAAATGACGGGGTCAGAGAAACCAGGACGGGTCATCGTGTTGTTCTTCTTTTACACTCGAGTATTTGTCATTTCTTCCAGCGTAAAAGCTGCAAACACAGACTAACACACACACATGTGAAGATGTCCTGTGCAGCTCAAGAGTTCTTTTAAAGCTTGATCAAGTCCCAGTTTGGTTAATTGGATCCAATTTTTAGCATTTTTCTGTGGATTTTTTTTTTTTTAAACAAATTCCCGATCAAATAAATTGATTTAAAACGCACTACTTACTCTGTAACCACCAATCTGTTATCTAGAGCAATGACTTACCCATAACACTGATTGGCTACACTTCACAAGTCCATGTTGAAAGGTTCTCTTTTATTCAAAAATATGTAAAACATCAATAAACAGAGGCGTTTCAACAAAGTTTTGTGTTGGAGTTACTCTCAGTTTTGACACCGTGATCAAACCGATCTGCTAATGAGTCACTATAATTACTAATATTTAGTATCGGTCATGAAAAAAGACATATTATTCAACCCCGTTTTATATTTCCCAAGTGTTCGGTTTTCATAAATTTGCGAGATTTACAACGGACAGATGTGAATTAAAGGCTGAGGCATCCCGACTGTTCCTCCCGACTATGAGTCAAGTTGTCAAAACACAAGATCTCTCATGTTCCTTAATCCAGCTTGATGAAGTCTCTTCATTACGCCCTCCCTGCCTGCATGCCAAATGCCCACATCATTCAAACTCTGCAGCTTGTAATGCAGGCCTGAAGGACAGCAGAAGACCACTATTCACATGCTGAGTAGCGCTCGCCACGACCACAAACTGACCTTCGGTGGTAGAATTTGTGGTGCGTCTCTTTAAGTTATGGAGGAGCTTTAAACCACAAGTCTAAACAGATTCTATCAAATAGTGCTTTGTAGGGATTGACTGAGTCTAACAGTTGTCAGATCTGATATTCAGCTTTTTTTTTGATTGATGTTTCCAGCTATCAGTATTTTTTTAAACCAATTCCTGAGATAATAAATTTAAAAATGCAGTATTTTGTCTCTATCTGTAGTCATTGTTCTGTTCTAAGCCCCGCCCACAGCACCGTTTAATTGGCTGTACATCATGAGTAACAGCCAATCAACACTCAAGAACAAATGCTGAGAAGCTTTGATTAATTAAACATATAGAAAACATATATAAACAAAGGCATGTTGACCAAGTTTTGCGCTGCTGTTTCTGACACCAAGATGCTAATTTTTTCTGCAAATATTTATATCAGTTCCAGGCACTGCTTATCAATCTCCTTGATTAATAATAATCAGTATTAATATCAGCCCTGAAACACCACATCGGTCAACTGTTATTGGTTCTCAGAAGACATGGGAAGAGCCAGATAAACCTGTTTGTAGGAAAAAATTGGACAAAAAAACCCAAAAACAAAACGTCCTTGTGATTTATGATACCTGATCGGTTCTCTGTAATTAATGTTTTAGTGCATGACTGTATGATATAGAGTCCCCAGAGTATGTGTCTAATAATATAGAGTGAAAAAAATATATAGTTTAGTTCTTTCCTTCCTTGTTTTGATGCTGCGTCTATCTGCCCTTGGACACAGTTACTGCCCAGTGAACTGCCGGGACTCTACGCTAATAAATTAACAATACACACTTAAATTATTGCTATCTGGGTCAGTTTAAATTAGAGCTGTGTGATTAAAAAGGAGGACTGTCCAACTGTGTACAATTTAATTAGAGTTGCAGGACCATATAACTGATTTAATCACGCAATATGACAATCAGACATGCTTTAATAAAAACAAATGAAATCTTGTTAAAACAATAGCGATTATGGGGGTAATACATGTCACGAGCATCCTCCCCTAATGGAGCCCATCCACAACCTCGGTTGTCCTCGACACGCAATGTTATTGAACCAAAACATTTAACTGCTTAGCATTATGAATTGAGAGACAGATGGGCTTTAATGCATCAAGGTTTAATCAGTTTATAGGCTAATAGATGAACAGCAGCGTGAAGAGTTCTCAGTTTGGTATAAATCTAAAAAGACAGCGGAAATAGCTGCTCGTTTTAGCATGAAGCATCGGACGTCAAAGCAGAAACATAAACAGAAGTGAGTCGGGGCAGAAAGTGAGAAAACTGAAAAATAGTGACGGAGGGGGGGAGAAAAAAAAAAGGGAGAAAAACTGGGGGAGAGATGGAGATTCGAATGAATGTTGCATGATGCACCTTGCTGTTGCACTGTGAGAAGCATTTCTCACATTGTTCCACACCATTAAAACCACTAGCATCTGTCAAGTCCACACTGTATCAACAAAACACATTGGAGCTGACACTTTTTCTCATGTTTTCAGGCCATTCGCTTTGTGTGAAATGGTGGACATGAATCGCGATACTCGTACTTTTGATCTGTCAGTTCTAACAGAATCCAAAACATGTCAGCACGCTGAGATTAACAAGGAGACCTCTGGGTTACGCGAGGCCATCTGGGCTTCTGTTGTACTTCTAATTTGGGGCCTTCAAAAAAAAAAACCACAGACCACACAAACCTCGAACGAAGCCTTTGCAAACAAACTCATAAACACAAAACCACTGATTAGGGTTAAGCAAGGAGCAAATCTAGTGACCACAGGAAAAAAAAAAAATCTTCATCATACGCTCAAGCATGTTTTCTATCTCCTTTGTTGCCACCTCGCTATAGAGGAGGAGGCAGGAGGAATCAGGATAACTCAAACACGCACGTGATCACTTCATGTTACATAAACAATCTGGCTGTAGCTAATTGGCGAGGAAATGACAAAACGATCTGTAAATCTGGCAGGCGTGTGCAGCCAAGACGGTGCTGCAGCTGCTACGGCAGACACAATCAACACAAAAGGGCACATAAACAGAAAACAACAGCGAATTTCAGCAACGTGAAGAAAAACAGCCGCGCGCAGTGCAGACAGGAAGACGCCGAAGAGGACAGCTGAAGGCAGAGGAGAGGCAGGGGAGGAAGGCATCGCGACTGGCCTCCAGATCTCATTACGGCAGGCACGTGTATGGTTATGCCAGCTAATTACCCAAAGCGTTTGTCCTCATCCGTGTGTTGTGACCAAATGGGTGGTTTGATAAAGCGTTCAGAGAGGTGTGAACGAGGACGCTCCAATTACCTAAATCACACGTCTCCCAGTTTCAAACAATGCTGTGGAATTGCCTAGGTCAACCATGATTAACACTTGCTGTAGTGGGTGGTAAGATGTTGGCCAAAGCGTTGAATGTGTGGCCGCACAGTAATTGCAGCATCAGATGGGAAAAAAAAAAAAAAGCCCTAAAGCACAATGACGTCTGGTTCTTTAATCGGGCCACATGAAGAGATGGATTTTAAAACTCCCCATCAGAGGTAACGACTCGCCTAAACCTTCACAGAGCAAAGCCATCCTAGATGAAAAGACACGATATCTAAAACGCAGCGCATGATAAGAATACGTTCAGCAAAGAAAGCCATAAACATTATAATACTATAAGCAATGCAACTTTTCAAAGGCGGTGGAGTGAAGAGGCTTCAAGGCCTTCGTAGCCCTCAGAGCGCTCAACCTCTGCCTACCGACTTTATTTAAACACGTCTGGGACATATAATGATTCACAAACAGAGACAACCTTGCTGCACTGGTTATTTAGGGTAACAGCCTCCACTTAAAATGCAATTATGTAAGTAGTAAACTGCACTTAATTAGGATTTGGAATGAAATCTCAAACCTAATGATTTACCTCAAGTATGGATGAGTCGCTAATTGGGCATACCGAGGCTATACTTTGACCACTCATTGAAGTGACTGGCAAAACTTTCCATTGGAAATGACTGCAGTGTTTGTAGTTGTTTGTGTCTTTTTCAGTCTGGCTGTTTTCCTCCTTTGTAGGAGGAGTGTGAAGCCTTTTACACGTCTGTGCCCAGAGGCCTTTTTGTCTCATACGAGGTGCAATCAAAAAAAAGTTTTATGACTGTGTTTATAAAAGAGCAAAAACCACATCTAATTTAAATTTGGCCTTCTTCCCTTTCGACAGTAGTCTCCTTGTGTGGCCAGACACTGCTCCCAGTGCTCCTGCCTCGCTTGGAACGCTCCCTGGAAGTCCGAGCGCCATCTGCGATGTGTGCTGCATCTACTCCACTGTGTCAGAGAGACGACACTTTAAGCTGAAAGTTCGTTTTGGAGAAGGATGAGGTTGAAGGGAGCCAAAATTCGTGAGTTCGGCCGGCGGGGAGCAACAATTGTGTTGTGAACAAAAAAAAAAAACAAGTGCCTAATCACTCCACATGCACTGTGGGTGGGAGCACAGCACAGTTTGAGCACCTACATGCCATTGCCTCAGTTCAGTTCATCGGTGCCGAACGTTCTCCCTCAGGACGTTACAATACAACTGTTTGTTGACTGCCAGACCCCGTGGGACGAATTCAGGATGCGCAACCATGTTAATGCCGAAGAAAACAACAATTTTCTCTTGATGCGGTCCTGACCTGATGCATGCTCTCCGGTGTTAGTGACAGCGGGTTTCTCCACTGCAAAGACTGCTGCTGTTTCTTCTTTTGGTCGTTGCCGGACTCACCTCAAATCACCAGAGACAATCGCTGACGTACGGGTTTGCTCATCCAGACTGTCGACTGACACAGGATGTGATGTCTGCTCCAGCTTGAGATGTGAAACCACAAACGCTCACATACCAGCGATCACATTAACTCACGTAACACGGGTTCAAGGAGTCGAGCTTTACTGTTTACACCTGCTACATGGCGTGACTGTGCAACGCTACGTGCAACAGGAACAGTCTTGGAACTTTTCGATCGCACCTCGTAATCTGTCCGTGACCTGGAGAACCTCTACGTTGTGGGGTATTCCAGTCAATCGATGTGAAAAGTACAAAAATCTTTCTTTTTGTTCTGTTGACCGCGCTGAAGGTAGCTCAAGCACATTTATGTCGGACACTCGGATTCCTTCAGCTATAAACTCTACCATTAAACCACTGACCTCCAGCAGGAACTTCTCAGCCTCTGATGCCCTTCCAGCAGCAACACACTGGAAAGTGGCATTTTGCCCAGCATTGACCTCCTCGTCTCCTAGCCTGGAGAAGTGCGGCGCCTTATCTAAAGAGACAGACAGAGAGAGAAACACTGTGAGATCAAAAGACTCCATTACCTTGCAAGCGTTTGCAACGCCATTCAGCCGCAGAATAAGACACTTTTTTTTTTAAATCAAGGTTTTCTTTTGCAACTACATAAACAGGCATTCAAGCAGTTCTGTTTGAGACAACAGCTGGCTCCGTCAAGTGTTGGTTTCTAATTAACTGGATATTGCCAACAGTCACCAAAAACAGAAATTAGCAACTGATTTTTTTTTTGACAGAACATTCTTCATCAGTTGCTATTCAATCCGGTGCACTTTATCCTCTTTAAAGTTAATGAATAAAGGTTTATTATAATATTGTACTGGTGTATAATTATTACAATTCTTCATTGTTTTTCTTCAAATTTCCCTTTATTTTTAATTTGTTCAGAGCAGTTTGCAAAAAGCTGCAGCTGCAAGGAAAAAATAATATGAAATAACAAAGAGAAGGGAAACGAAATAAAAGACAGCTTTCGGTTTTAACAGAAAGTTTTATTTCTGCTTGTCTTTGTGTCGTTGTGTTGACAGTGGAAGATAAAAAATTTGTTGCACATTTGATTCCATTTCCAGAAAACTCAGACATGTGCCGCATATTCATCACAACATTAAAATACAATGTGACACCGGAATAAACGAAAGCGCTGAAATTTATAGCCTTATTGAGATGAAAAATCCGCGAATGCAAATGTGCCAAAAGGATCACTCAGTGTCCAGTACCGAAATAACTTGCGAACGAAACAACATCAGATCAGAGGCAATCTATAGACGAGCAGAATGTGGGAGGGAATCTGTGGAAGAAAAGCCACAGAGTAAGCATCAGCCCTCCACATTTTGACTAATAATGTCCCAGTATGCCGTGCGGAGCTGCCAATGAGTCAGTGTGTGGGAGTAGCCCTCTCACCCAATGCCGTGATTAACAATAGGGCAGCGAGGAACCAAACCCCTGCAGAGCCAAATCACTGGGTAAATGCCGGCAGCGCTGCCTGCCATCTCTGAGAAATGGGGAAGGACAAGTCGACGTGTCGCTCCGAGTGATTGACAGGAAGAAATGGCAGAGCAACTGCGAAGCCGAAGCATCGGGGAGACGCAAATGTTTGGATCTCACTCATCCCCTGCTTGGTTCTGCATAACGCCGTGCGGGGAGGAAGACGGCAATTTCTTGATCTTGTTTGTGTACAGTAAGTAAGAGAGAGAGCGCTTCCATTTGTACCCAACATGTGGCCGTGTTTCCTTTGAGCGACTCTCCTTCCTAAGGTTAATTCATAATTCATGCCCGAGAGCCAAATATACAGTAAACAAACACCAAAAAACGAGTGTGGAAGGAAAAGAACAGGCCCTACAGTTGGCAAGAACTTCGGTGTTATACAGCTAAATGTGTCAGATCTTATCCTCAGGTCTCTTCGGCGCGATAAATATTTCATCGGACTGCAACACTGGTTTCAGAGTCAAAGTCTAAAACTCGGGAGAATACAACAGAAATGTCAGCCACGCTTTAACCAGAATTCAGAAAAAGGAAATTGTTGAGAGTTTTATTTTTTATTTTTACAACCCCACGCTTAACTTTGACTTTTCACCACTTCGTCTTTTTCTTTCCCCGCACTCGTCGCTGCCAAGTAATGTCGGCTGGCCATGTGCCACATCATAAGGCAGGTCTTGATGAGAGTCTTAATTATTTAATGGCCACAGTGGGAGCATTCAGGAGACGCCATCTGCCGCGTCTTGGAGTAACAGGGTGGCTGACTGGGTGGTATACAGTCGGGGTACAAACCAGTCTCACAGCCAGTTCATTTAATTAATTTAGTGGCGGCATCCTCAGTTACACGACTACGAGAAGTTCATCCCGACTACAATCACAGCTCTCTTGTGAAAACAATAGGGGGGGGATATCAAAATATAACAAGGGAGATAAGAGAGATCCCCACGAGAGAAAAATATCCTTCAAGCTGGTGTCAGTTGCATAAGTCACTTTAAAGCAGGGGAGGACTATGGGTGTTAAATGTACTATGAGCTGACAAGAGCCTTTGTGTTCAGCAGTGGGCTACACAGGGAGTGTGGAAGTGACACTGAGAGACTTGGTCCAGGTATTAAGCTCGAGGGTCTTAGTGAATATGTTTTACACAAGGTCCTCGGGGGGCTGACAACACACTGAACTGCTACCCTCGCTTTTTTTTCCGCCACCGACACACACACAAAAAAAAAGTCCTCCGCTGCAGGGAGCCGCCCCCCACAAAAAAAAAAAAAAAAAAAAAGAAACCCTGCCCTGAAGAGAAGGCATTTTCATAAAGCTTCAAAAGTGTAGTGTTTGATGGGAAAAACCCTTCTGCACAAAGTGGCTGCACTGCACTTCCAGTAAAGCCGGAGAGCATGAAAATGTAAAAAGCCTTCAGTGGGTGAATTCAAGATTATACTGATTAACCCCGGCTAGCTTTTCAGCGATGTGAAAGAATGCAGAAATTTACATCAGATGTCTTGAATAACACTATTTGAAAAGAATTAATCCTTCTGAAATGATTGTAGAGGAGTGCATCTGCAGAGGAAATAAAAATCTGTTCTGATATTGAATCTTTCTCATGTGGCGTAGCACCGGCAAAGGCATCCAAAATACTTTTTTTTTTTGCTTTGGATAACATTTCGAGCTTTGTGGCTTTAAATGGTCAAACAAATTAGCTGTGTGGCCTTATGTGGCGGCAAGAACCGCAAGACGCTGAGCGCCTGGTTTTGCTCAGCATCATCCGTCCTTGCTGGAATATTTCCACACAACTGACATTGTGTTTCCTTTTAAAGCTCCTTCTCAGTATTTCTGTCCTGTTCCTCCTTCATTTTGCTGTGTGGACCTCGCACGTCGACAAACACTGTGTCTTGTCAAAAAAAAAAAAGCCCCCACCCTGACAAACATCCACTCAGTTTATCCAAGAATCCCTAAATCAGGCTGTACCGGATCGAGTTCTCTTGTAAATTAAAAATGAAAGTCGTGCAAGTTTTCTTTGTGGGGAAAAAAAAAAAAGAGTTGCAGCATGTGTTCGATTTAATCTTCCCACACATCGCAGTGCAGACAGTGGAGTGATACATTGTGCAGCCCTGTGATTAACAAATAAATTTGGCTGTCAAACCGCAACTCCAGGCAAAACGACAGGTGCGTTTTCAGGTGTAAGGGAGTGTTGGCATTTGGGTGTCGCTGTGTTTTAATAGCGCCGCTGTTGTCACCGGGGCGCCTAGAGCCAAACTGCAGCTCTAATAGAAAAGGTCAATCAGCCATTACTCTTCTCTTCGTCCTATTTATGTTTCACGCTGCTTTAAAATACATTTCACCCCCTCACCAAAAAATTATTAAATCTTTCATTCTCGGAGCACCTTGTGAAATTGCAATCCATTGTCAGAAGAGGCACTTACAGCAGGGATAGTTGAGCACCATGATGTCATCTATGGCAATGTATCCTCGCCGCTCCCTGGAAACCGTCGCCTCAATCAGCACCTGCGAAAGTGAAACACGAATAATGAAAGACGGCCAAAGCGTACACATGTGACTGACCTAAAGCCCTTGAAGCTTAAGTGTAAGGAGCAATTTTCGAAAGAACACCGAGTTCAGCGCGAACTCCGTCGCTTTTGTTCCCTTTGGTGGCAGACGCATTAATTACAAACGAGCCCATCACCACATAGTTGCACATCTGCTCGCCCAAAACAAACCACAAAAAAAAACTAGACAACCAGAGAAATAAGAGGAAGACAGAAACATAAAAACAGAGAGATAAATTTCAGTCCTCGGGGCCGTGAGATATCACTGCTTTATCGGGGAGCACACAATGTGGTGCCTGAGTCATGAGCCCCATTCTACATTCAGGGCGCAGGCTGCTGTGAAGCCATAACAGCAGATAATACAGCTTGCACAGGGCCACGAGACTCGAGGGAGGACAAACTTCCACGGCGTCCTATGGAACAATAAGCTGGATGAGCGGTGGGCTCTCATGAAACCTAATCAATATCAAATCACCATCCTCAGTAATAGTGAGAGAGTTATGAGACGCTGGGGTGATGTTTGTTTTCGCAGCACCAAGGACAGTCTTCCATCCACATGTTTGATCAAAGGCCAGCTTTGAGTTATTGTTTCTCATAATCCTCTGGCCAAATGATTACAACATGCTTGCTATCACTGGGTCTGGCCCGCACACACTCAAGCTACGTTATATCCTGAAAGCTACTTTAAATGTGTGTGTCTGATGTCTGTCTTTATACGTAGCTGAAATACGTTGCGCAAGATTGGAGCTTAATTCCTCTCAAGGTCAGATAGCAGAATTAAAACTGGTTCTGTGTTGTGTAACTATTACACTGGGGAGTGTTTTTTCTGTATAGGTGCCAACATGATAGGATAGTTTCAGCACCACTAAGAAAACTAGACTTGTTTTTTGTTGAACATTGAAGTTCTTTTTGGTTGTAGTTTGATCAAAAACATCCCTGAAGATATCCATAATTTGTGATCTCATGCAGATATCAAGACATTTTTTTTTATTTTTATTATTTCTTCAAATTCCATCTGCTGAATGTGGATTTGGGGAAACTAAAAAGTGGACTTCAAGGAGATCAAGAAACTTTTTGAGACATAAGGAATGGATTTTTAAATATTTTATGTGCTAAGGGAAGTCTTGACTTTGTTTGGGAATTTCAGTCTTTGCTGTCCACAGATGACGTGGTTCTACTGGTTTCCTCGGACCTCCAGCGCACGTTCAAGTTGTTCAGAGTGCGAGGCAGCCGGGATGAGAATTGACACCTCCCAGTCTGACCTACTGGTTCTCTGCTGGAAACCAGTGGTTTGCTCCTTTTGGTTTGGGGTTAAGTTGCTGCCCCCAAACAAAGAAGCTGGAGTATCTCTGAAGGGTCTTTTCACAAATGATATTAAAATGGAGCAGATGGATTCGGTGCAGCACAGCAATGTCCCGGTAAGAAGGAGCTGAGCTGGAAGGCAAAGTTCTCAATTTACGAGTCTTTTTACGTTCAAACCCTCAACTGTGCTGATGAGCTCTGGGTGACTGAACTCGAACATCTGGAGGGAGCTTGGAGCCAGCAGAGTTGGTTCAACATCTATATTAGCATGCCTCCAGAGCATCTTTCTACGAAGGTTTTACTCGGCTCACCCAACTGGGAGGAGACCCTGAGGTGTATGCAGAACCGGTCCAGGGATTACCTATCTCATCGCCTTAGGGTTGCCCAGAAACTAGAAACATTATTGGAGAGAGGGATGTCTGAAATGTCTGCTTCGAGTCATTACGAAGTGTAAGTGGATGGATGGATGGATGGATGGATGGATGGATGGATGGATGGATGGATGGATGGATGGATGGATAGGTGAAAGTCTTGAGATTCTAAAGATAAGGTAGCTTCCCTTGCTATTTTTGATATTAGCACTTATGCACTCTGTTTCTGAGCTAATACCAAAATGATACTTCACAAAACCTCACTCTAAGGGCTATTTATGGTCTTCTTCAAAACTCTTCCTCAAAACTTTCTGACACACAACAGTGGAAACGTGGCATCAAGATTATCTTCGCCACGACAATCCTGTTGTGTTTGAACACCTAATTTAAGAGTCACAACAACATCTTCACGACCTCTGGCCCGAATTTCAGCCTTCCGCAGTCAGCAGGACGGAGCTAGCCCACCTCGCTGGACTTAGAAAGGAAGACATCAACTGGTGTGACAACAAACCAAACCATGCATGACCCCTGAAGGCACCTTTACAGACAGATCGTGATGGGATGTGAGGAGATTGGGGTCAGCTTAAGAACCTCCAGACAGAACGAGACGGCAAAAAGCCAGGCATGCGGAGAGGGGAGGCTTGAAGCTAACAGAAGGAGAGGGTGGAGAGGAGAGGTGAAAGGGAGAGCAGGAGGAAAGGTCTGGGCTGCTGGGTCTCCCGGAGTTGGAGAGTGACCCTGCTCCGTCTACAGCCGGCTGCTCTACTCAGGGACGAACACTGAGGCTAATCTCCTTCTGCCAGAGTCAATTTTCCTGTTTGTTCCCAGACGCCACTGGAACCTGAGCTGGAAGACGCGCCACCGCTTTCAAAAAGTGATATTAACATGTCCTGCTTTCATCATTTCCACTTTTCCGGCCCGCTTTTAGGTCATCTATCTTCTTAAAAGCCTGCGCAGGATCCGCTTCTCTTATTTCATTATTTCCATCTTTCAATTTTTCATCGTCTTTTTTTATTCCCTTCGCCGTCCATCGCTTTCCACTCGCTTCCTCCCATTCTTCCTTCAAGGGCTTAAAATTAGCAGCAATGATTAAAGCACAACATCCTCCAGTACGTTGAACTGAATTAGCTGTGTAAGCACACACGGCCGCGCCATTAGACTAACATCAAAATTAGCCAGAAACACTGATTAGGTCTAATGGTGTACAAGGAAGAGAAAAAATGTCTTGAACGTCTAATTGTAGGTGTTTTTACTCTCCGCTCAGCTAAAGTGCAGAAGAGATTGATTGCTGGTTAATCCACAGTCTTCTTAGCCATTAGGAAAGGAGGTTATTAAGAGGGAGACATTCGGAGCATTTGTTTCAATAAACAACCTTCCCTGATTTGTATTGAAAGCCACTTTCCCAATGAAACTTCCCATATGCCTGTACTTTATTCTAATGAGCTGTTACTTTACTTTTACAAGATAAAAACGCAGGGATATAAAAAAAATAAATAAAAGTGTGACGCGCAGTGATTTACGGCCGGTATAAAATGCACATTACGAGAACATATTACATTACCCTGTAATATTGGCTTTTAGAGGCAGTTGTAATGTATACAAATCACAAGACGATTTATTCGACCCTCGAAACCGGCTTTTACATTTCTGCAGTCGGGAGACACCATTAGACACACACAGGGCTTTCACTCGCCATTACACGCAGTCAAAGATTAGATAAATAACTCCTTAAAAATTCACAGACAAAAGGTCGTGTGCTCGAGTAAATCCGTTCAGGTGGAAAATGCCAAAGGATAACAGTCAGTGTCTGAGAATATAGTGTCAGGGATCTCAGTTCGCTCGCCGCAGTATTTCACACAAAACCCTTTTCCATAGCCATGGGCTCAGCTTGGAGGACTCTCAGCAGGCTACGGCGGGAAAAATAGAAGATTTTATCTGACAAAGCTGGGATTCTCATTTAGCGAGTCTTTGATGTCCCCCCTCTCATGCTAACTTGTTCCTCCCTTCAAAGAAATTAGTCTGATAAGTAAACAAGATGACATCATGGGAAAAGTTACAAAGTGGGTCAGTCTGGTTTATGAGGTTAACAGGCCAAATGTGTGCAGCATGTCTTTTTTTTTTTTTTATTGCACAGTCTTTAAGGAATTATTATTAACATTAACATTTTGAAGAAATTTCCATTTTTGTGTCCTTAAAGTCCTCATTGCATGTCAAATAGCATTCTAGGGTTCAGCTGAAAATGATATGAGACCAGATGGTATCTTTTAATTATATTTTTGGTTTTCTGACACTCTGAGTCCAGACTGAGGTATAGATGGAGATAATTAATGGTGTGGTTTGTAAACACACAGCTTCACTGGTGCTTGAATAAAGTGCATTTTGCATTTCTGACCAGTTTTTGGAGACGACATCACATCACTCCAGTCTTGGCTTCTCTCAATGGGCTCCCTGTTGGCTGTAAAACTGATTTTAACCCTTAGAGGTCTTGGCTTGTTTTGGCCGTTTTTGCATGCTTTTAGTTTTGTCTTTATATACCACATAAAAACATGTCTACCATGCCCATGTTTGGTATGTTTTCTCTTTTTTTTTTTTTACATTCCCTATATGGTCTGACCATTATTTTTTTCACTTTTTCTCTTTAACAAACTATATTAATATTTTGGGCTCAAAAACACACAAAAAATACAAAATCCGATTTGAAGAAATGTATTATTTATGACAATAAAAACCACAAACACGCTTAACGAAGCATTTTAAAAGCTGAAATGTAACCATAGGCTGCAGATGTGAATTTGAAAAGGTGAATTTAATATAAAATCAATTAAATACAACTGTATATGCAACTATACACGAAGCAGGTGTGGCTTTCTTTCTGTTTTTATCCGTGCCACTCCTGAAAATAATTTCTGTCCAAAACGAGGCAGACAGCCACATTACAGGAGCTGCACTTCCAGGGACTTTCTTTCACTTTCGTAACAAAAAAATCGATCCCAAAAAAATGACAGAGATTTTGAAAGAAACGCGACGACCGCAGTGCGTATTTCATATGCTTATATTTTACACACGTTTTTTGTCACGCATGTTCATAACATCATATCTCCGGTTTTACGTGGTCCATCCACATGACACAAAAACTGGGAGAGAGTTTAAAGTCTGCACTTTCGGGGCACTGCTATAGCTCACCTGGTAGAGCTGGCGTCCAATGTGCAGAGCTACAGTCCCAATGTGGAGGTCATGAGTTTGAATCCCGCTCATGAACCTTTCCCACATGTCCTTCTCCCATTCTTCTCCCCTACTTTCCTGTCTCTCTCTGACTACACTATCCAACAAAGGCCAAAAATATAACTTTAAAAAAAGTCTGCACTTTCAAGAGAAGTTGGCGTATATAGTTTTCCTGTTGCGACGTCTCGAACATGTCATATGATTGTCTCACACCGGCGTGACGGCGGACCTCTAAGGTTAACAGTTTACTTTTCACTTTTAAAACACATCCGGGTCTGTTCCTAAACTGGCCTCAAGTCCTGCCTCCCAAAAATGACATTCCTAAAATTGCATTCTCAATTACGTTTTGAGGGAAATTTTCTCCTGGGTTATGTTTGTCTGCGACCTATCACAAACACTTTCCTAAACAGCATTTCTTTGCTAGTTTTTTCTCGTTTTACCATTTTTCCTTTTCAGTCACATATTATGTGGAGGTGGGATTCATCACCTTGGTAATGCAGAAAATGGAGGAAAAGCTTGAAATGTGTTCTAAAAGTTCTGTATTTCAAAACCAAATTGTGCTGTTTTCCTAAACCTAACCAAGAGGTTTAAGTGCCTAAACTTAGACAAGCTTTTACCAAGTCGTTATCATTGTGAAAATTTTAACCAAAGTGTGATATTTGCCTACATTTAATCCCAAACTTAAGTCTAACCAAAATGGTCCGACATGGGATGTGAGCCCCAGCCTTCTTGGTGAAGGTCATGTTGCCCCTATTCGCCTCATGCAGACATCTATCCTCTTTCAAACATTTTTCTTTTGCTATGTCATCTTTTTTAGTGAGAAAATATCTTCGTTTCAAAACAAAATGACGTCTGGGGTCATGCTGGGGTTTCGTTGGGACCCAATTTAAGCCTTAAATCCACAAGTGGGGCCCTTCTAAAGTTCCAAAGTCAAAGCTTTGATCTAAAGGTGACCATGCTTTTGCCATCAGGACCCCTCAGCCGTACCTGAGAAGACAAGACTTGCAGAATTTCTTTAAAATCACTTCAACTCATGGCTACAGACTTGCTTTGTTTGCTACTGAAATATAGTAATTATTATAAATTTTTGACAACAGTATGTTACATGAATGACGAGCCTTACAAATAGAAATATAAATAAAAAACATTCAATAGCAGTAGCGAATCTAACTAATACTTGACAGGCGTTCTCATCATATTCCAGAATAAGCTTCTGCAACCTTTACGCAACGATTTCGGTAAACATGACATTTGTGTCTGGAGGCCGCCAACGATTATTTCTGGTAAATTAAATGTGAAAATGGTGAAATGGGTCCATCAGTGTTTCCTGAAGCCCAAGATAACATCCTCAAACGCCCTGTTTCGTCCTAAAGATATTCAGCGTGCTTCAGTTATAGAACAAAGAAAATGTGAAAGAAGCTGGAATTATTTATAAAAAAAAAATAGTGCCTACACTGTTAATCAATGATCAAAAAAGTTGGCGATTAATTTAACAGTTTACGACTAATTGACTTATCGCAGCAGCCCTCATGGAAAACAAACAGCTGATGCAATACAACATCATCAGCTATGAATGTCAGACCATAGACTGTATAAAAGATGGACGTAGCAACCGGCCCTGAAAAATGAAACCAACCCGGAAGTGTCAAAAACCTACAATATCACGACGTCCACTAGTCCTGGCTCCAAAAAGCCCTGGCTCCCATAGACTGGAATTGGAAAAGAAGTGATCACAGATCATGAAATACCGCATTCCTACAGCTCAGGATTTTTTGTTTATTAGTTTTCATGGTCAAGTCCAGAGACCATGTGGCCAATCTGAAAATAAATCAATACTGAATTTTTTAAAAATCGTCAACATTTTGCGGGGCAAGGGGCGTGGCTGGCTTGATTGACAGTCGGCAGCGACCATACAGACGAAGCGAGCAGAAGGCGGTAAATGTGGGCGGGCAGAGAGGGCCCGCCTCTCAATCCGTCTGACCAATCGCTGCTCCTATGGCTCCGCCCCCCTCTGACAATTTTTGCGTCACTGGCTCCAAAAATCCAAGATGTCAACCAGGAAGTAGCAAAACCCTGGCTTCACTTTCTCAGTGCAGAAACCAACGGGTGACGTCACGGTAGCTACGTCCATCTTTTATACAGTCTATGGTTCAGACATGTCTGCAAGAAAAGTTGAAGGAATAATGCACTTTCTTTGAACGTTGGCGCATCAGGTCAAACAGCTCTATTTGACTAACTCTGAAGCTTCACATTAGCTTACAACTGATAACCCACTGAACAAGCACTGTGGATCTTTTATGAAAACCAGATACAAGGACTAAGATCAGTCTCTGGATGCAGGGTTGACATAACACGAGTATTGCAGTATGAAAGAAAACATTCACAATCACATCTGCAACAGGTAGAAGGTGGTGCAAGAGGGAATTAATAACATGTGCAATATCAACACGTGGAAAAAGCAATGCAAGGCAGAAGAAAAGAAAACCTGAAAAAGGTTCTGACATTTGGGGGAAAAAAAAAAAGTGAGAAGAAAGTGATGAGACGGTATAGACGGGAGGGAGGAGGGACATGTCTCCGGCTCGGGTTGTCAGTCTTGGAGGGCTGGATAACATCTTTAATATTTGATAACAAGGTTCTCCAGGTACTGCAAACACTTCTACCAATAAGAGGCAGAGAGAAATATGGCAATGTACACCAGGCACACACGACATCTTCAATCGAGACGCCTCAAGGTGATCTTATTCCTCCACATTTCCGCCCCGAAAGCCATTGAACTCCCGGTTTCACCAGCGCAATAGGAGGTGATGTGTGTGTAATTCTTATCAGTCCTGGCGTTAATATAAAGGGCAGCATGATCAGAGGATATACCCGAAATCATGATTTAAATGAACAGCAGCACGGACATGTTGGAGGGGGAAAAGCACCACCAAGGTCCTGCATGTGCTTTTTAAGTAATCAAGAAAATAATTTCTCAAATCATCAGATGGGTGAACAAACAAGGCTGATTTTGGTTTTCAGCACATTAATCTCCTTAGTTTTGCCGATTATCAGAGATTTTCTATTTCTAATTACGTTCCACAATGACATTTCCGAGGCATAAACAGAGATTGTGTGTGCGCGCACGCCACAAACAAGGTATTTCATTACAGCCGAAATCATGACGCGAGCGACCTTGACTGTAATCTCACATCTGTATCTGCAGTGCAAAAGGCTACGCTGACATTTTGTATCCCTGCGCTGTAGGCAAGGAACCGGGTGCTCTAATATGTCCTGAAATCTAATAAGGCGGAAAAAAACCTGCGGATTTGAGAACTGTCTCCGAAAATGTATTCTCCCAGGATTTATTTTACTCTGAGACAATGATAAGAAGTGCCTATTCTCCACCTCTGCTTCAAAAGAGTGCTTTTTGCTAGTTTAATGACAGGTTAAATCTCCCTGCCTATCACTTAAAAACCAAAGTGATTGTATTAGACTTGCCATGGAGCTGATATAACCGAAACCATTCAGTATTTAAAGTCACACAGGCTGCAGCTAACGTGCTTTAGAGCTAAAAGTGTCGGGTGAATACTAAAAGAGCTGGTGCTGAGGCGAACCAAGCTGGAACACATTTCCACTCTTCTTTTTTTTTTTTCCATCGCACTGTTGCTGGTTAACAGCAGAGGATGGCCGGCACTGAGACACTATTGAAGAAAACATCCAGCCTCGTACCTCCCCTACTCAACCCTCCTCTGTTTTGTCTGTGCAACAGAGAGCAGTGGCGTGTTGCAAGACAAGGCCCACTGTCATTCCTCTGTGATGAGGTTTTTTTGACTGCCGGGGGATTAGCAATGTAAGCCGTGGTATATGTGACTTTGTGGGGGCAGTTTGCTTCGCTTCCTTTGTGCTGGGAAGCGGCTCGATGTCAGCCGAGTTAGAGTGAAACGTAACATGAGAGCAGGAGGCGAAAGGAAAAAGTGCATCGCTTTAATTCCTTACATGCTGCAACAGGATACATTTTCACTAATGGTGCCAATACATGGCAAGCAAATCCCCAATATTAGCAAATTTAATCCAATCAATTTGAACACTGTGTTTTCCCCCAACATGAGATAAAAGCTAGGCCATTAGCAGTTTAAGCTGTTCTATTAAAAGGCTGCACTGTCAATACCAATTTAAGCGTTAGGCCCATCTTCTTCTCGTGTACTGTTTGTCCTGTCTTCGGAGCCATCTTCTCCTCCTCCTCCCCCTTATAAGCCCATTATAAACCTCCTTCTCCGAGCTGGAGCCTCTCATTGGCAGCCGCGGCACAATTCTGACTCACCTATGAGCCATCGCTGTTTATTGGGATGCTTACAGGACCGCGAGACAAGAAAGTACACAACTCCACAGAGAGAGAGCGAGAGAGAGGAGGGGAGGACGGCGGAGGTACACAAGGCAAATTCAATAGCACTCCACAAGAAAAGGCAAGGCCGGATAAAACATGTTATTACTGTATTTATGACTTATCTGTCCTGATGTTGCGATTGGGTGAAATAATGGCTTGCGAGTCTGTTTTATAACAGAGTGGCTGCGGCTCGGCCGCTCTCGGTGCATCCAGCAGCTCGAGAAGCGCTCTTTAGCGAGACACTCGACCGTTTTCAGGCCCTCAGATTGTTAAACATTCGGCATAACAGCCACTGCTATCTAATATATTTAATAAGGCTATTGCAAAAGTAATGATTCACAGTGAAAATGCCATCAAAAGAGAAGAATCCAACAGTGAGGTCCTCATTATTTGTTGTAAAACTGAACTGATGAGCAGTTTCACTGGCAGGCGTCCTTCCCAGCCTGTTTATGAGCAGCAATGCTCAGGAAAAGGTGTGCCTGGCAACGGCACTGATTAGTAGAACTCACAGTTCTCTTGTGCACTGATTTGTAACTTAATAGGTTTCCCACATAGTGGCTTCCTTTTAAAGAAATCTCTAAAAAGTGCATAAGCATGTTACTGTGGTTTATTTTAAATGTGCAACAAGACTACCTAGTTTAATCAGGCAGTGGAAGGGTTATTCAGGTTTCATGTAAAGGACATTTCAACATTTTTCGAGATGCATACAGGCGACAAATTAAAGGAAAATTCCCATCGAGGGAATCCAGTGGCTGTGGAGGGCATTTTGCTGCCAAGGTTTGGGTCCATTTGTTCCTTCAGAGGGAAAAGTTGCTGCAAATCAATACATAGTTGTTCTGAGGGATCATCTTTACCCAATCATGAAACATTTCTATGCTGATCGAAGCAGTCTCTTCTACAATGACAGTCCCTTCATCCATAGTGTTCGATGCTCCCATCTTGTTGTGTTTTTTTTTTTTTTTTTCTCCCTCTTTCCTCTCTTCTCTCAGGCTCTCTCCCATTCCCAGTGATTTGTGGGTGGTTTTGGCAACAGCCTATTTAAAGGAGGCTGGAAGAGAAGGAGCTTCTCTCAGCCCTCCTGCTGCAGCCTCAACCCCATACCTGTTCTCTGTTGTTTTTCTCGCTTCCTTTCGAGCATGAATTTCTGGTGGTTCCGTTTTCATGTTTTTTTTTTTTATGTTTTTGTTTTGTTTTTGTTTTGTTGGTGCGCTTTTTGTTAGGTTGCAGGGGGAAAGCTCTGGGTGTGGGACTCCCTCCATCCTTTTGTTCTTTTTGGCCAGTCCTTCCAGACTCCCATAGTTTTTTGGCTTTATTTGAAAAGAAAAGAAAATTCTTTTGTTTGATATGTTTGATCTCGGGTGTGGCGTCCTCTATATATATGTTGCAGATCATTGGGTTGTGGCCATAATAGATATTGCCTCAGAGGTCACTGAATGGTTTTGATGTGTGTGAGAACGTTGTGAATCGTTGGCTTTGGCCTTTGCAGTCACCAGATGCAACCCAGTTGAACACCCAGGGGCAATGTGACAAACAGCGCTCTCCACCGCCATCATCAAAACACCAAATGAGGGAATATCTTTTGTAAGAATGGTGTTTCATCCTTCCAGTAGAGATTAGAGACTTGGAGGATCAATGCCAAGACACAGTGAAGCTGTTCTGGCAGCATGTGGTGGCCAAACACCTTATTAAGAGACTCTGTATGTTTCTCAGTAAGTTGGGTTTTCAACAGAGTGTATATATAAGATGGACGGAGCCACAGGGACATCAACCATTAGTTGTGGACTATCGTTTTGAAGTCTGGTGCTTGAAAACTGTCTATTACAATCTTTTGAAACCAGATGTAGCAAGCGCAGGATGGATCACGAGGCAGACCTACATTATCGTGCTACTTTACCGTAAATGGGACCATGATTTACAAAATGAACATCATGTTGTATTGAATGAGGCTTAAAACTAAAAGTAGAGACCATAAAGTAATTGAAAAAATGTCTGCTGAGGGAGCAAATCAAGGTACAAGTAGGGCAATTTTCCCATATACTTCTATAGCTTTTTTAATAGTTGCCTCCTACTGGCTGTTAGAAAGAATGCAGGTTTAATGCACTTTCATGTTGACTTCACCTTTCCGACCTGGAGGCAACATCCATCTCACATATATAGTCTACGGTTTTTCCAAGTGTGCGATGTCAGTATTTTCTACGTACATTCAGTGGAATCGGTGCTTTATCTGATTTTTTTACAAATGGAAGGATATATACAGTAATACTGATGTATATTTCTTATTTATTTCAATTTTTTTGGCCCTAATTTTTTGCCGCTTTTACTGCTGTAACACTGCAAAATGTCCTATTGTGGGATTAATAAAGGCTGCCTTATCTCATTTTCACTTAAAAATCAAGGCCAACATATGTCGCACCTCAAAACCACACGTAAAACAACAACTTTTTTTTACAGATTAAACAAATGAGATGTAATGTCAAAATTACGGGCGTAGGCTCTGGAGGTTCTCTAAGTGAGCTGCTCTGTTTCATGCAAAATTAAAATGTTTTCCGGTGCTTGCTACATATTTAGGATGCTGATTTGAAAGCAGTGTGAAACCTCTCATCTAACCCGTAGCTGGAAAGTGAATAAGGATATTTCGTCTTACAAAATGTCGAGCTTACATTTAAAAACAAATCCCGTGAGGCTCTGACAGTGTACCAGTGGCTGTAACACGGTGTTTGAACATTATAATGCAGAGGAGGAGCAGTAGATGCCTAGATTGAAATATTTCTTTCTATTAGGTGTGAAGCATGTGTGAGAGCGTGAGCACTGCATGTTTGCTCCTGTTAACCTAAGACTGTTTACTTTACTCTGAGATCATATGATGGTGGTAGAAACGTGTCGTGCTGCATCTAGCCCCAGGACTATTATTTACATAGTGAAGGTCATATCTTGCAGCACTGAATAGAATTTAATTAAGTCGAGGGGGATTGACAGTTCTTGATAAAATGCACACTACTCAACTTAATTGCTTTTTGACAGCTCCGCAGAGTTTGCAGAAAGAAGAAATTGGATTAATAGATGGATAACCCTCATGCTCACCTGACTGTGCCATCTACAGACCACGGCACATCAAGCGCCCACAGAACATGCCCGTCAGTGTCTGTCTACTGTAAATAGACGACGACATGCCATGCAGGTGGTTAGCCGCGTGCAAGTCTCAGCGGGTGAAAGCTCTACTAGACATCTCCCAAGTGCGATCTAGTTAGGTGCCTCGAGCGCTAACATTGGCTACATCCACGAGGGAATCAGTGCTAATTAAATTGCAAATGCAAGTAATTAACACCAGATTCACCTCGAGGCTAAAATGAGTGGTGATCAACAGAGCCGCACTGTGTAGCAGTTTTCAGCCGTGCAAGAAGTCGGTCAATGGGTCTGCAAATCATGAAAAGCAAACCTCTGAAGCTGAGGAATTTAACAGTCAATGGAGCAGCATTGAGCATCTGGTTTCATGCACATCACACAATTAAAAGTCATAAGACCACAAGTGTATAATGGGGAGTCATCAATACGTGTAAAAGTAAGGAATTTGTACCTGGTATTCATTAGGCCAGAAGGTGCTGACAGCCAGGTCAACCTGGTGCCACTGTTTGCCGTGAGACCCGGACGTGTTCCAAACCGGACTGCCGAGCGGACCGCCGTTGACCCGCACGTACGCCCGCAGGGCCCCGGGGCTGTGGCCGTCCCGGCTGTACAGGAAGTAGCTGAACTGGACGCAGTGGGTGTCGTTTTCACTCAGCGTCTGCAGGAGCATCTGAGCGCGGTGACCCACGGCATGCTGGGAAGAGTTCACCAACATGTAGGAGCCTGAAAAATAAAAATGCATCACTTATTGTAGAGGTTAACAAAAAGGAGATTTCAAATGGAAAGTCTGAGGTGTGGGAGATACAAAGTATGGAAGGGAGTATTTCCATTTTATTCAGTTAGCGTGGTCGTGGGTTGTTTGTGTTGCCCATTGATTAGTGTATACAACATGGTTTAGGCATGCATGCTGCAACCAAGTCTCAATATTTTGCAGCGCATCTGAACCAGAGGTTAAACTGTCATGTCAAAGGTTTTACGAATTCATTTCCATTCTTGTGTTGCAGTCATACTTTTGATAATATCTCATGTGGTAACACTCATTCACATGTTTTAAATCTCTTACACATTGAATATTGAACTGAAGCTTGACTATTTTCCCAATTCGTTTAGCCCGAGTTATTTATAATCTTCAAACTTTATGCATCATAGCGTCTCACTTCAGCTGTCAGTTGCCATCCTTTGTATGCTGAGAAAGCCTTCCTGTTCTTCTTCTGAATGCAAAACGTTAAAAGTTTTAAAATTCAGGGTCATTTTGTTTCTAAGTCAGTCTGTATGTATATTTCAGCTGGTCCGTATCGGCTTGTTAGAGCCTGAAAACACTCTAATATTTTATTTATTTTTGAATCTCTGTATGCCAGCCGCCTTATATGCATCAGAAACAGACATAATTTACAAGTTGTGGCAGTGAAGCATGCTTTCTAAAGAAAAAAAATAAAGAAAAGAAGTTAACAAGTCGCTGAGACGCCTGTGGTGTTGCATCATTCTGAGCTGGAAAATGAAGGCAGTCAAACAGACACTGTTGTGCCTTTGCTTCCTGAGGCAGTAATAACTTTCTGGACAGTGTTTTTCATTCATGTATTTTAGGAATTTGATTGCTGTGTTGTTTTCTTTAAAAACAAGACCATTAAAGGAAATGGAGAGTTATTGAATATACAAAAAAAAAAAAAAATACTGTAAATTGACTCAGTATGAAAGGGTTGAAAAATCCAATGACATGAAAAAGAAAAAAATGCAAATTATTTAATAACAAATACAATGAACTATGATCAATTCTGTGGAAAAACAGAATAATGCATAATGTAAAAATCTCCAGTTGCATCATTTTAAGTAGCCAGAACGAGGAGAAGAGAGCGTAGATTAGTGTTTATGCTGTGAATATGTCTGTAGCATAGATTTGTTCGGCTGATTTGTATAACGGGAAGAGGTTTGTAAATGAGCCACTGAGGGATTTTTGTTAAGCAGACTCATACGAAGCAAGGCAAACATGTCACAAAGGAACAAATCTGTTTTTAAACCACTTTTAGCGGGGTGAATCAGTAAGGAGAAAAATGAAAGCATTATCCAACAACTTACTGCTATGTGTGTAGGCGGCTGATAAAAGGAAGAGAAATGTTGAATACAGGGACACAATCGGTTCTGGCTAAGGCACAAGTTCTTGTGAATACTGGAGACAGACAAGGAAAAGGAGTGGAAGGAAAAAAAACCGACAGACTAAGCGAGATAAAAAAAAAAAAAGAAGAACCGATGGCAGGTTTCCCTCTGCAAGGTGACGCCAAGGTAGAAAACGAGATTCACAAAACTCCCCCCAAAGCCTCCTCTAATCAGGATAACATAACCCCATTGCCCTTTGCCTAGCATCTGTCCTGCCTTGAGTCTGTGCCCGCTAACGTGATTAGCACAACAATGTTTGGAGACCTTCCTGTGTACTCACATAATCAAGCCTGTTGTCTTTGTACTCCAAGGTCTTTCTGTTCTCAGTCAGAAACGAGCCCAGGAGACCAGACAGTCGCAGCCTTGGCGCCAGGTGTCCTGAAGACATTTATTCTCCACTCAGATGTAATAGCATGTGAATGGTGAATTGCCAGACAGAGAAAGAATTCTTTACATCCCACACAGTCTGCACCTCTAAACTGGGAAGCTTCCCCGACAAAAGAACCCACTCTGTAGTCCTTGATGTGTTAACACCTTCTTCGCAAGTCACTATAACAACATTAAAGGCCCCTTTTAGACACGTGCTCGGTTCCGTTAATCGGCACCTGAACGCGTCGGCTTCATGTCTGAATTGGCGCCCTGGTGACTCCTCCATAAAAGTTGCAGCAGCTATTTGACAAGGTCAGACACAGTAACATTTCTGTACCACTTTCAGTTTGCCACCAATCTGAACTGCACCCAGTCAGACAGGCAGACAAACAACAGCACTGAGACGTGTAGCAATTTAGGGATTTAGTCTTTTCACGTTTTAGCACCGATGTTTATCCAAAAACATCACTGAAAGCATAGAAGACACATTTCGTTTGCCAAGATCACACCACACCTTTCACTCTGACCTACAATTTTATACCTGTTGTAAACGGAGAAACTTTGCTGCAATAAAAACCGAAAGCGAAACCAAAAAGTGAACACACTGTTGGGGTTTTTTTCTCCACAGATATTAACAGAAAATAAAGTTTAGTTTGTTGCTTCCAGTTGTTTGTAGTCCATGCAGCCTCACACAGCAGCAGGATCCACATTAG
>NW_007578151.1:356122-358472 GCF_000690725.1 Stegastes partitus | reverse complement strand
ATGACATGTCTCCCATGACTGAAAAGGGCTTTAATACTCTGAGTAGAGAACTGCTCAGCTTTAGCCTTTTTCTCCACTGACTGAGTGCCAAACAAGACACCTGATGGAGTCATCTGCTTCTACCCCAGCGCGACCCAGCTACTGAGAAAACACTAATTAGCTCTTTAAGTGCAAATAAGACAGAATGTCTACATTCACAGGCTGATGTTTTACATAATGAGATTGAGATTCACAACCCTTAACCCCGAGCCATAAAGAAAGTTAAACTGAGAAGTATGGTTGGTCATTACCTGGAAGCTATAGACTGTGGCCTTTGCTGCAAAGCCCCATTGCTCTGCAGCCCACTGTCAACAGCCCCTGATTTGTGTCTTGTCCTGGGCTTGCTATCTCGGCACTCTCATTTCGCTTTGCTTAATTAGACCTTTCAGAATCCGCCTCCTCTCCTGCACCCTCCAGGCCCACGAGGGACTCATAAAATAATAGCAAAGGGCTGAGGTGCCGCAGCCGTACTGTCCTCGCTGCCGGTTACATCCCGGCTATGTGTGCCTCCTGTTTTATATATAGACATTATTAACAGCTTTCTGTTGACTCTGCAAGTAACTAAAATGTCATGTGAGGACACACCAAGCACCTGCTCAGCTGCCCTATAACCAGCGTTGAGATTCAAATCGTAGATAGGTGAAGTCGTAGATTTAATAAGCTGTGCTGCATGTGAGCGAATACGATGTAGGAATGTCCATGAATTAAACATTGTGACAAATTAAATGGTGGTGCTGGACACAGTCTGTAGCAGTAATCCTGATATACTATAAGATAATCCACTCAATATGGGCATTATGTATAATATTAGTTCATGAGACTTGGCACATTTTCAAGGCCTTGCCTCTGCGAAGCCAAAAAATCGTGTTCTTAAGGAATTGTGTGTATCTGAAGGGTGAAAAGGGCAAGAAAAGCTCATTTAATGAAAGACGTAGGCAGAGCATAGGCGCCTTATGTTTTTGGTTTCAACACTGGCACTAAGCGCTGCACGATATATGGTTTGCACAATAATAAGTGACAGTAAGTAATGCAAATTAAATTTAATCAATTAACACATCATGCTACAACTTTTTATTGCTGCTTTATACAAAAAGAAAGTTGCATGGTTCTGATTTTCTATAACTACTCCACGAAACAAGTCCATTTACTCCAATTGGATGCACTGAGGTTTTAATTTTATCTACAAAGAAATTTGTTGACACGCAGCCTTCACATGAGTGAGGAACAGGGCAGAAACACTGAAAAGGAAGATTTGGTTGCAAAACGAAGACCAACATCAGTTGTATGGAGATATTTCAGCTACAGGAAGGACTATGTCGACCAAAAAACAGCTGTTCTATGAAAAATGTTGTTGCCACCACAGGAGGCAGCACGACTAATCTGACTATTGAAAATCGGTACCACAAAGCTCCGTATGACAAACGCCAAAGAGAATCTGAATGCCATCTAACGCGAGAAAAACTAGTCATTGTCAGTGTTACATCATGTGACAAAGAGAGATCCCAGATGTGATAACTTTTTTACCCTCATGAAAGACACGATAATTAACAGAGATACAAATAAAGGTGTTAAAGATATGATCCGGTTGTTTGACAAGTGGTATGTAACACCTACGCACCTATTCCCATCAAGCTGCCGTCACAGAGTCTAAACAGAGCTGTCACAAGTGGAATATCATGCAGATGCAACACACTTGTGGTCCAGACACACAACAGCACATACATCTGACCGTCCCCTTTAAATAACGAGGACTTCCAGCCGTTTCCTGGATGATCATACAAGTGGGAACATCGTAGCTGGGCAGAGAGAAGCTGCTCAGGACCTCGATAAGAAACGTCTGTTCTGTACAATAACAGACAGCGGCGGTAAACATGATGAAGGTCGCCGCCCTGAAAGTGTGGGGACGACGCTGCAGTGCTCTGGACACAGAAAGCATCTCGCACACAGTTGCTAAGCGCTTTATTTTCTACATTATGCAGCCATAATGGACATGTCGAAAAATACTTTCTTTTCTTTTCTGAAGCACATATGTTTACCACTTGCTTCAGTTTCATCCTCTGCCGAGGACTTCTTTTCTGCCGTGTACCCTTGCTAACGTTCACAATGAAGCTGTTGGAAATACAGCAACAGAACAGTCGATTCAGTGCCTGTATTGCACATATAGCTACACTGTAATAAATATATAAATGAACTGCAATTTAACAGATTTTTTTGAACATTTTTTCAGATTTTTTTCTACATTTTTTTTTTCACATTTACAAAAACTTATTGTGACTTTAAATGCCCAACAAAAAAATTAGGATCTATGACA
>NW_007578151.1:352194-355570 GCF_000690725.1 Stegastes partitus | reverse complement strand
CAGAGTTAAATCTCTATTATATGCTGACACACTTTATTGAATACTTGAGGTAAAATTACGTGTATAAAACTCACATTACACTTGATATTATTCAATATAATCTCCTGATTCTTGCAATTTGAAACCGAATTATTATTCTAACGACAGTATTTTACAATTTTTTAGGAGATTTATTTATTTTTGACATAAAACTGTAAATGAAACCCAACTAATAATGCCACTTTTCTGCAGTATTAAGCCTGATTATTTGTATTATGATATCATTCAAATATGTTTATTGTAATTTCACTGCTTTTAGACGAGTAAATATCCTTAATTAAACATTAAAAAGCCCTGAAAATACACAATACGGCAAATTATGGCTAACAACTGAATTTTGATTGCACAAAATATGTGTTTTGTTTTATTGTGAGAGTTATTTTCTTTTCATTTACAGTAGTTTTTGGTGACCCAGCTGCCAGAACACGTTCTTAGAGTTTATTTAGTCAGCGATAACAGACATAAAGAAAAAGAATATTTTCTTTTCCAAAGCATACATGTGCACCGCTTTGTTAATTTCAACCTCAGCCAAGGATTTCTTTCTGCCGTGTACCGTTGCTGACTTTACCAACAAATGTGTTTCCAATAACAACATGAAATTGGCAATAATAATAACAAACGGAAGCCCTACATAGGATGCGATATTTGCAGAAATAATTTCATCTGAGTAGACATACGTGAGGATAATAGGAGACGAGAAGAGCTCTGTGTGTACTTGAACAGAAAATGCTGCAAGAAAGTGTTTTGTTTTTTTTCCCCCCACGCTCTGTACAACTTAACTTCTCTCTCATTCCTGGACCGAGACACGTGATTACAACACCGTGTGAAAGGACCGGAATGACAAACGCATAAAAAAAAACATTCAGTTTCCTCTCAGTAACTGACATGTTGGCACAAACATGGATTTGTGAAAACAGAACAAAGGGGAAGGAGACCTTGACTGGGTCGACGGATCGCCTGTGATGTGGCCCAGCAGTGGAGAGAGTACAGCGGACTGGTGAATATTAACCTTGAGACGGGCGCGCTGAATTACATCTGAACACGGGAGGAACTTGTTATATTCGACCGAGTCATTACCGGCCAGAGGTCAGAGCGAGTGTCGCTGCCTCGTACACGCCAAGCAATGACACTGTTCTGTCACTCATAGAAATCCTTGAATTTATCTGAAAAGTACTCGTCAACAAGAAGTTGTCAGCCCTTATTATCATCAAGTCTGTGATTGTACACTTGGGCTGTAACCTTCAGCATGTCATCAGCACCTAAGCACCGAGTTGTTTATTGAGTTCTGTCAGTCTTTTTTGCTCTCCTACCTGAAGTAATTTCAGCTGTCCATTGTGTGACACTCGAGGCAGCCATATGTTTAATTATCCTCTCATGTAGCTGGTCCATCAGGCTGTAATAATAAAGGACTGCGCTTTTAAATATTCTGACATTTTCCTCTTACTACAACACCACAAGTACTTTGCCACGTCTTACCAGTTTCCACGCTGAAAAACGAAGAGGCGCTACTGCAAAAATGAGGACTCCAGCTTAGGTTTTGTGCAAGTATTACAATTTAATCTAATTTTTTAAAGCTTCTTAATGTCAACTAGAACAGAAAGTGCAAATTAAAGGATGCTTTTAATATGATCTTGCTGCCAAGACATATTTAGACAACATTCTGTTTTAATAAACCTTTTAAACTTGTTCTTAATCAAAATAACCTCACGAGTAACAAATCTCAAACTCGGCTGTGAGATACTGTTTGGGAAAAAAAAAACAATGCTTCCCTCCCGTCATTTAAAAACTGATTCTAGACACTGTTTTTTCTTTCTTGATTTAATTTCCACCTTTGATATGGTTCGCTACTCTTTTCTATTTAGCAGTTTCTTCACTTGGTCTTCCCTAATGGTCATTATTAAAGCCGTTCCACATACAATGGTAGGGTTCAAGGTTATCTTTATTGTCCCTCCAGGGGGAAATTTGTTTTGCAGCAAGAGTTTTGCATATAAAAAAGGGACAGCGGCATTACGGGGACGACAACAATAAATAACCAACTAATGCAAGAAAATGGAAATCCATACCAAATACAAATATGCAAGTGTGCAAATGTGCCAAGATAGAGCGAAGCAAAGACGCAGCCAGAATGCTGATTTCCATTAAGCATATCAATGGCACAGCGGATAAAGGAGACATGTCGTCTTTTAGTCCTCAAAACAGGTTTTCTGAAGCGCCGGCCTGAGGGCAGTAGCGTGTACTACGTATGATTGATTGAATATTTCAGGGACCAGTCTTTATGTTGCACAACTTGCTTGTTCATCTGCAAATTTGTCAATCAGACTCTTTTTAACTGAAAAGCACTTTGGCACAATTTCTGTCGTTCTAAACGTGCTCTATAAATAACTTGACTGGACTTAGACCAACTGTACGTGCCAGTCACAGATCCAGGAAAAGTCATATATGCACTTGAATCCATTTACACTTAAAATAAATTGCCTTCTCGCCTCTGGTTTGTCAAACAGGTTCGAAAGCATTACCTCTTTTCTCACCACTCTTTATATTGTAGGTGTTGGAGCCGATGTAGATTTGCATGACAATGTCTGAACTATTTACTGGTGGACCGGTTGGTCGATATGCTCCCATCCGACCAAATTATCCAAATTGTCTGGTGTTACTTTGATAAGCAGAAAAGCACTAAATCACCAGCCTTCCAGGATTAATCCCTGTTTTCCGGTGGCTATAGGACCACACGACCTGTGAAAAACCTTCTCACAACTTTAAACGCACCCAACCTAATGGTGACTGATAGGACGAACTCATTCAACTTCCACTGAATGTTTGGCTCCAAATTAATTGACACCACGTCAGAGAAGATAATAAAAATATCCGTGCAAACTTTGCAAACAGCAGTTTGCATATCGCAGCCCAGCAGTCAACAAGGCAGATCATCTAAAAACAGCAGGATAAGGTGTCTGTGTTATGTTCCTAAATAGTTCTTGTGCTCGGATCACACATGGATCTATTTTCAGAAATCATATGAACACTGACAAATGCATGCAGGTCTGCTCCGAAAACAATAACCAGGTTAAATTGAGCTAATATGCTAGATTTTTATGTTTTTATTATTCATTTAGGCTAGTAAAGTGAGCGATCTAGAAGTAATATGCAGATTTTTTTTTCTAATCAACCATTCATCCATCCATTATCTATACACTACTTAATCCTCACTAGGGTCATGGGGGGCTGGATTCTATCCCAGCCGACTTAGGGTGAAGGCAGGGGACACCCTGGACAGGTCACCAGTCTATCACAGGGCTACACTTAGAGACAGACAACCAAGCACACTCACATTCACACC
>NW_007578151.1:350284-351369 GCF_000690725.1 Stegastes partitus | reverse complement strand
CTTACGAGCCTCAGAGATCTTTACTTCCTGATTAGGCTGCAGCCCGAACACCATCATCTTTAAGCCACTTTTAAAACTCACTTTTATCTGATAATTTTGGAACCTTTATCAGATCTGCTTTCATCTGGTTTAATGTGCTTCCTCCTCTGTTTCCATTTCTTTATTAAAAAGCTTGAAAGTAAATAAAAACCATTCAGATCAAACTGTAGCGTTTAGCGTGCACCCCACCCACACTCGCAAGACGGCACCTTTCATGAATTATACACCAAAGCACCATAAAATCTGATAAAGCTCCATCCGTCCATTGATGTTCCTCCCAAGGGCAAAAGAACATCCATAACAAGATTAGGGACTGATCCAGCACATCATAATTCATACGGAGCACTGCTGGACTACAACCTGGTCACGGGGCTGTTGGATGACACTATCTGTGGCAGGACGAGAAGGTGGACAATAAACAGCGGCTGTAGTTTGGGTTTGTGCAGCGCTGACGGATTATCTGGTGTCGCAAATAACGGGGGGAAAACAGGGGGAGAAGATGCAGAGGCGCTAACGTGGAAGATCGTCCAAATGACACAGCATGAGAACAGAGAGGAGTGCTAAGATACATTTTTCTTTGTTTACTCCTCCCTGTGAAGCCTGTATGGAGCGCTCAACAAAGCGTTGCTCCTCTGCCACCCAAGGCCAGAGTCCAAGCAATCTCAAATACACAAGAGTCCAAAGGTCTGAATATAATGGGATCAATAGCAATGTTAGGGTTTGAGATGTGTCCTTGATGCTGCTTGCTGTGCCATTACTGTGCCCCGGCCCGGCTCTCAGCTCTCAGCCTTGATGCTCGTCACCACGTGAGTTCGTCCTGCACTCTTCTTCCCAGGAGGTCATGTGGGATTTCTGCACTCAATCTCCGAAGGCCCGACGTCCCCCGACTGTCTCTTTATTTGCTGCTGTCCGCAATATCCTTCAGCGCAAATGTGGACGCAGATAAATAAATAAAGCGCTAAACTGGGGGAAAGAGAGTGGCGCTCTGGCCATCGGCCTGAAAGCCACATTAGCGTTGTCATTTTCCCCGATGTTTGGACGCACTC
>NW_007578151.1:339768-350149 GCF_000690725.1 Stegastes partitus | reverse complement strand
TGTTCACAGAGCAATAAGAGCTCTCAGTACAAGACACTACAATCACAGACATAAATGCCTTGTCACTTACAGCCGATGTTAATGTGTTTATTACCCATCACTGCAGAAAAGTAAATGACAAATCAAGTTGTTCTGCGATTCTTTGTTGTTTTGTGCCTGTGTGACCTCACGGATAATTTGAGGCAGGCCTGGAGGTATGTAAACAGCCTAGATGGAGGCTCTGATAAAAGGAAACCCGGTGAGAGGATGGACAAGTTCCACTCCTAATGGAAGATCTCATTCAGGGACAAAGCAATAATAAGACATCACACAGGCTTAATCGACTTACAGCAATGACACACAATGACAGCGCTCCTACTGGGAGGCTCAGGATGACCTTATGCTCAAAAAGAAAAGCAGCACAACAGCTTTTTTTTTTCCCCCTGAACATACAGCAGTAAAGTATTATGGGTGTTTCATCTTTCATTATCAATGCCAGCATCCTTGTTCATACGTAACAGGTATACGGCACAACACTGTCTTTGTTTTGATGTTTCAGCGGCTGTTTTCTTCTTTTACGCTTCCCGAGTCCCTGCATAAAATTTATATATAACTTTACATACAATGCAACAAGAATGCATATTTGAATTTCACCATCTTTTTGTGATTTTGCAGCAGAGCAGATAGCTGACGTCTGACCCGGCGGCCTTGAAGTTATCGTTGCTACATCTGTCAAGCTTTCTATACAGTTGGCACTGATAACAATGGCAGATTTACCACTGAAAATTATTACGGCAGTAATTTACGAAACTAGATGACCTTGATGCCAAAAATGGACAAAAGCAATTTCACATCTCCAGCCTGAAACTATATTTTTTTCTGACTGATATTACAACTGTCTCAAATTTTATCGGCGGGAGCTGGTTAGTAAATTAAGTCGACGTTTTCTTTCACAGATGGTTTAAAGTGCGACGAGTCCATCTGAAAGACTTGGAAATGAAGAAACAGAACGATGCGTATATAGCTGTGTAGCGATAGTTACACTGTAATAAAAAATAAAAAGATACAGATATTTTCTTCATTTTTAAATGCACAAAAATATCAACAGAATTACAGAAATTCACTTTAAAGTTACATGTCTGATGTAAAATAACCAAAAAAAAAAGATCCAAGAAATATAAAATCACTGTGTGAGAGTTTTTCAAAGGTAAATGAATATATTTATATGGGGACTTATATTTTTTAAAAACGATAGATCTACCAAGTATACAAGATTTTTATGTAACATGCAAAAACTCACATCACTCTTGATTTGATCAAAAATTAACAATACATTTCTGCAATCTGAGACCAAATTACTAGTTTAATAACAGCATTTTGACAGTTTTTCAAAGATTTGTTTCTATAAAACTGCATAACATAAGCAATATTGCCACTTTTCCACAGTACTAAGCCAGATTTTTTGTATTATAACATGATTCAAACATGTTTATACTAATTTTACTCTTTTTAGACATTTCACTAAACATTAAAAAGCCCCCAAAATACACAATATGTAAAATGAAGGTTAAAAACTGTGTTTTAATTATGCTAAATCTGTGCGATTTGATTTTTCATTATTTTTACAGCAGTTTGTTGAGGCCCCAGCTGTTGGAACATGTTTGTACAGCGGAACTCAAGTATTCTAAATAAAATTTGAAAAGTTTTGAACAGATAAAACTCTGTCAGGTGGCATGTGTTGAAACAGGAGGATGTGCTCCGTTAGAAGTCAAGGTCTGCTGCCGCTGTAGGTGTAAATTAACACTGTTTAAAACATTCTTAACATGTCTAATGATGTTATTTTGTTCTCTTAAAAATAAGACACCATCTAAACTTCTAAAGTGCAGAGTTTTGCACTATCAGCCACTAACACACCACTTTAACACAGTCTCTCCTCATTTCTGTATTTGGAGCCACCTCATCTCCTCCGTCCTTCTGCCTGCGACCTGGAAATTGATCTTTGTGTACCATCTTGAAGGATGTCTCAATTCCCTAAAATGCATCTCGCGGAGAGAGCAGACTTGACGAGGAAGCTAAGAGCACAAATATTCTCAGTATATCCTTTGCAGAAGTCTCATAGACACCCGTGATGTAAGCTAAATTGGCATGACATAAAGCAGGAGAAAGAATTTTGAAAAATTTTTTTTAAAGCTTTTTCTCATCTGTGACCTGGTAGGAGTAGCTTCTCTTTTAATGAAGCCACAAAGTCAACAGGAGGAGGCAGGAGCAGGGGATAGAAACATAAATCAGCAACAGGAGCCTCATCCAGGAGACCAGGGCTCACTGTGGGAGCTTTACTCTGTCACTTACAGTTTCACTTTGGTTTCAAAACTGCATGCTTAGGTTGAGGAAATCATCATGACTTGGGTTAAAATACAAAAGAGGCAGTAACGTGGTAGAATAAATGGCAAAGATATGTTGATTAGAAGCATATTTGTGATACAGCCCAAACGAACCGAGTCTGGCAGAAAATTTCAGGTAGTTTAGTTGTATAGGAACAGAATTTCTTGGAAACAGGGCTGTAGTGCGTCGTCTTGAAGGATTTCTCAATGAACTGAAATGTATTTTGAGAAAAAGTGACGTATCATTAAAGACTAAACCACTGATGCTACAGGGGATACATGTACATATACATGAATGACAGCTCTACAGTCTGTAGTGAATTGAATTAAAAGGAAATGTGCATTAAAAGATATCACGAGGACCTTCTGTTCATCTGAGATCATAACACACGGTGGCAGGTTATAACAGAACAACAGACAGGTGATGCAGATGTGCCACATGTCATATTTAACTTAACTACAACAACAACGAAGGGAGTATTTTGTTCAACTCCTGTTGCCTCTCTGACCTCATCTCTTTTCCTCTTCTGCTCATATTTCTGCTGGGAGAAGCACGGAGAAGAATCGAGGATATAAAAAAATAAATTAGAAAAAAACACGACCGTTGCTGCAATTGGACAGTTTGTGGGAGGAGTTTATCTTACAGTGCATTCACTGCACTGAATTCAACCCGTGGACGTTATGCAGCCGGATAGCCTCGTGCAGATCGAATCAAATCGGCGTGTGCATTTTTTCTGAATTAGAATTTGACATTTACTGCAGCAGATCACATACCTGCTCCCTCCCTCTCTCTCTCTCTCTCTCTCTCAGCACAATGTTGGACAAGTGAAAACATCACTGTTGGCTGCATAGGAACCTTCTCCATTGCAGTCGGATCAATAGAGCAGCCTACTACCTTTGCATCAGGGCATGAAGGACTGACAGCTTTTCCATTCCCGCGGCTGACACGCTGCCTGAAGTGCACAACCTAATCTCATTTTCACCTCCACCTTCCCCTCCTCCTCCTCCACCCCCTTCACGCTCATTCTATCATTCACAGCTCCGCCACCGTCGAGCTCATTCTCTCCCATTCATATCATTTTTCATTATTGCCGCCGTCATCCATCAAGTAGCCTCTCTCTCTCTCTCCCACATGGTATTCAAAGTAGCATTCAGTATTGACATTTTATGCTTTTTAAAACAACAACCCTCCCCCTTTCTCTTTTCTTTTCTCCTCCTCTCTGGTTATTTTTCATTGACCAGAGATCAACTTCACATGACATCTCCTCTATCACTCGTGTATAAATGCTAATAACGGAGCAGCTTTCACTTCATCTCTCCTCTCTATGCTATTTGGAGGACGGCTATCTTCGCTCCGTGTCCTCGTTTTTATGACTTCACTGTTCTCCTTATTTAAAATGCAAAAAAAAACTGACCAAAAGGTGACAGGAAGGAAAGTATTGAATTAGGCTATATCGTGCCACGGGGCGCTCTTAACCTTTTTTCCAGTGCTTTTCCTTTATCTACACTGTTAACAACTCGTATTCTTTTTCTGCTCTTAACTTTATCTTGTCTCCCCTCATTCCGAGCAAGAGCTGTAACCGGTTTCTCTGCAGGTCTTTATCGCCTCGAGTAGAGGACCAGCAGACCATTACCCACGCCTCTGGGGACAGCGTGGTGTGCGCGGGGTAGAAATGAAGAGTGCAAGATGGGGGGGAGGGGAGGGCAGTGAAAATAAATGAAATACAAGCGCTATTGTCAAAGTAGCCAGTCCCTTCCAGCGTCGGAGAGAGATAAGGCCACGTCAGCAAGTGCTGTTGTCTTCCTTCCAAGGAGAGAGGCGGCTCACGCTGACCTTTTTGAATTGTCCTCCAGGCAGTTCAGGATCAACTGCCGGATTTGCCCGAGAGACAAGCGGCCGAGTGGACGTGCAAGAAGGAAAAAAATAAAAAGGAGGACGGAAGGAAGATGTACACTTCTTCTTAATGCTTTAGAGCTCCAATAAGGTTCCAGTCTGTCAGCGGCTGCACAGAGGAGGAGGAAGCAACAGGTGTGTGCACTGATGATAACTGCCATCATCTAATGCAATATTCTTAAAAACACACATTATTTTGGGTTGTTTCCTAAAAAGCGCTCCCTGTCACTCATTTGCTCCTCGCTATAGACATTTAGTTTACGCTATAGAGAGCAGGAAACTGAGATTTGACACTGGAAAACAAGGGCGTCATCTCTGACAGGTATAGTGTTGCACTATAATATGCACTATTGTCAGAAAATGGTGACAAACAATCAGTGCTTCCCAAAATCTACGGTGACAAAGGCCGGGTTTTGTCCAGATCCCAAAGATATTCCACAGAGGAGCAAAAAAACCCAGAAAATATTCACATGTAAGAACCTGAAATCAGAAAATTTGGACTGTTTATGCTTTAAAAACCCACTCGAGCTCATTAATCGATTATCAAAACAGCCGTTGAATAATTTGACGACTAACGGATTAATTAATAGTTGTAGCTTGACATTATGAGAAGGCATTGGATTATGGGATTGTAAAGGTTAGGTGAATGTGTTCTACTTTTTTGGAATTTATAAGGGCACATAAACCTTAAATTCAGACAGTACACAGCTTAATAAATGTGCTGCAGACAAACCCGCAGTGATTCAACACAGCTGGGCTTCCTCTTCATCCCACATAGAAACCGTTGCACGCAGAAAGTCAACTTTTAATTGAGCTGGACACTATTAAGAATAATATTTCTGATATTTTCGAACCAAAAGTACTGGAAACTCTTACATAGGAGCTACCGAGGAGCACTTGAACCACAAAGGCATACCACACATAAGTGGGTTCACTGATTAGTTCCTCCTCAAGGCTTGAAAGTGTGCTAATCAGTAAAATCGCCCACTGCAGCCCTACACGTTCTCGGGACCGCGCGGCCGATCATCCGTGCTGCAGGCTAAATCATATGCAAGCCCTAATAAGGATGAAGCCTTCTATAAGTAAAAGGGGAACTACTTATTCCGTGCCTAATCAACACAGAAATCACTCCGGATTAGAAAAAAAAAACATGAGCTGTCCATCTCAACCACAACCAGGCAGACAGAGGTGGTGTCCCAAACAACACAAAAGAAAAACTCTTTCACATAATTGCCCAAATCTTGACCCACAAGACTCAAATTAGGAACTCATTAAACGAGATTAGTTCGGCTTTAACTGCAACAAATGCAAATTAATACAATAATTGCAAAGTTGTCTTTTTATTATAATTTGGGGCTGTGAAAATTCATGAGATCCCCTAAAAAGTGGAACTGAAGCATCGCAGGGTGGCTGAGGAGCAGCACAGGAACTCCACCCGGCATTTCAAAGTTTAACACTTCCTGCTGTGTTTACAGGAGCGGTTTGCTGCAGCGTCCGTGTACAGCTTGTTGTTGGAACGTGTGCCGAATGACGGTGTGCGTGCATGACAATGAGGATTAGATCGCCCCCGGGGCTCCAAAGGTTGGTCAGGGCAGTAATCAAACATGTGGTCGGGTTATAACCTCCACCGCAGATGGACAAACTAGATAACCAAGCGGCCCTGATTAATTTAATCTCCACTCAGGTTGCAAAAAAAAAAAAGTATCTCAGCAGTGAGCCATGCATCACCATCAGACGGCTGGTCAAAGAGCAACTCTGTGCTGCTGTTCTCAAGAATTAACATGTCATAGGAACCTACAGACCAACAGGAAACAGTGCTGAACAGATCAACAGTCGTGCCACAGCGGGATAGCAAACATCCTATCATGATTCTGACATTTTTGTTCATTCCAGTTGCAGGACAGCAAACGCCTGCAAATATATTTCTTATTCCCATTGTTGTTCAAGAAACGGGTGCATCGCGGTTCACATTTTGGAGTCTGCATGAGACAACAGCTGTGGTGTGCCAGACCGGTCAGCATCTCCCTGCAGAGTAAACTGGAGGCCAAGAAGCTGAGAAAAACTGTCTGAACATGTGGAGACAGAAGCTGGGACTTTCTTGTCATCCTGCTCATTTTGCAGCTCTGGGGTGTTGCAGAAATCCATACGGCTCACTCCTTAGCACTCAGCGGCACTTTATCAGCCAGTCATCACCCTCTGCGAGCACATGGCACGGCTGTGAAAGACTCGCTCTCTCCCTATAGCACAATTAAGGAGCTTTCATAACAGGAAAATACAATATTGATAAGTGTGGCACCTTTTTACATCACCATCCATCATCGTCAGTGGATGAAGCACCTAATGTAGGAACCATTAGGTAAGTGAAATATCATATGTGTGAGTTAAATTGCTCACATATGTTGATAGATGTACTGCGAGCCTTTTCAGACTGGTATCCAGTCAAAACCAGTAGCTATTTGACCTTGCATGGACTCTGTGAATCTTAACCTGCTGGGAAGTTAGCAAGGCCTGGTATCTTTGTGGGAAAAAACACCAAAATAAAACAGTTTTTTGGAGCCAGAAACTGTAAAAAGAGAAGAAATCTGTAGATAATGCTTTTTCAACAATCCTTGAACTAATCAGATGTGACACTGCATCAGGATAAATGGAAAGCTAAAAGTCATGAAATTTCATCAAGATCACTTTTTTTATTTTACATCTCATTGACAAATTTGCCCAAAAATAAAGTAATGTGATAATCGTATTCTGTGAAAAACAAAAAGTTCTGCTGTCCAAGAAAGCATGGCTGAGTCAGCTGAAACTAACAGTGACATGACAAGAATTCCCAACTAGTCAACTGAACTCCAGGCTGTGTTTAAGTATGGAGACAAAATAAAAATGTAAGAAGTTGGGGAGCCCCGGGAGCCGGATAAGACCCACAAACAGGGGCGATAGTCCCCGATGCAGCGGGCGTGGCATCGCGACCATTTGTTGCAGGTCTTTTCCCCCATTCTTCTCCCCCCTTTCCTGTCTCTCTCCACCGCTCTGACAAATAAAGACAAAAGCTGAAAAGAAAAATAATTTTAAAATGTAAGAAGCTAAGTATCTATAGTATGGCGAGCTAGGGGCTGCAGGTTAGCACTGTTGCCTCACAGCAAGAAGGTCGCCGGTTCGCATCCCGGTGAGGACGACCAGGATCTTTCTGCATGTTCTCCCCGTGCAGCGTGGGTTCTCTCCGGGTTCTCCGGCTTCCTCCCACACAGTCCAAAAACATGTTGAGGTTAATTGGTGATTGTAAATTGTCCGTAGGTGTGAGTGTGCTTGGTTGTCTGTCTCTAAGTGTAGCCCTGTGATAGACTGGTTACCTGTCCAGGGTGTCCCCTGCCTTCACCCTGAGTCAGCTGGGATAGACTCCAGCCCCCCATGACCCTAGTGAGGATTAAGCGGTGTATAGATGATGGATGGATGGATGGCGAGCTCGACTTTATTCCAGTATTCGCAACAAATGTGGGCTCCTGGACAAATGTTGTTTGTGTTACGTCCAGGTTTTTTATTCAAGTTTTATAACGGAAAAGAATCAAAGAGATTCAACTATTTTTTTTTTATGATGTATGGCATAACTTCGTCAAACTGCATAAGATATTTCTGAGTTCTCTGTACTTCTATTCATTGTTGTGCTGTTTCTATAGAGGTGCAGGAATTTATACTGCAGTAAGAAAACATAAATAAATGAACCTACAGTGAGAAGAAATGCAACAGGAACAAAACATGCCAAGAAACTGTTTGGAGTTCAGGAGGGTTAAAATCTGATTTTCTTAAAGCTTATATGCATTGCAGATACAAAAATTTGCCGCTACATCTTCTGCTAGTCTGTTACTGAAATAAATAAAAAGAAGAAAAAAGAACATGAATGCGGAAATGTTTGTGGAAACATTTATAAACGATCATTTACATAATTTCTAATTACATGCTATGTAAATTAACTGCTAAACATATGTTCAAATGCATCTCAGGTGCAACTGTTTAACATTACGGCTCCAGACAATACGGCTGTGCCTCGCTGTCCTACATTTAACGCCTACAGGGCATTCACACATTCCTCTGTACAGCCTGCCTATTTAGTTTCACTGCAGCAACCGGGCCTTGAGGGCTTCATCCCAGTTAGTGGTTCCCCTGAGCAACGGCGCCTGGACGGAGAGGAGAGAGAAACTCGTTGTCCCCCGATCATGACGGTGCAACTATATGCTAAACTGAATTTTCTGAATTAGAGTGCTCTGTGTACACATCCGTCTGACCTTCTCTGCTGGAATGTTTAAAACATTATCTTGGCCTCAGCCTTGACCTACCTACTCTTTGTCCTGCCTCCCGACACCCCAAGAGGAAGATAAAATAGAACGAATTAATGGGGCTCCATTAATTCTTTTCCTGTATGCCCCTTCTAACTCGAAAGCTAAATTTAACACCGCTGCAGCAGAGAGACAACCTGTTCAAAGTGTTTTCCCTTTTTTTTTTTTTTCCCTCCCCCTGATATAATCTGGTATAATTTCCAGCCCTCAAAGCACTAAAGGGATTAAACAGGTGGTGGAAAATGAATGAGTGAATAAATAAATGAATAAATGAGCATTACTGTACATTTTTTTTTCTAGATGGCGTCGCGGTCAGCAGCTAATCAGACCCGAGAAAGAAATTTTCCCCCAGCGGACGCAGGAGGAGAGGCATCGCAGCATTGTGTGTGCGATACCGAGAGAAGGAAAAGACAATCCAGCGACAGGCTAATTTTTTGATTAGATTTTCATTAGCTCCTTGTTATCAATGATTGATCCCATTAACATGTCAGCATGGCGACACGGCCCTGCGGTAAAATCTGAGGCTTCCAGGGACGAAGGGTGCAGCCGCATAATAATGCACACCACAGTTTGGTCATCTGTCTTGGTGCAAAGCTAATGAGCGAGTCACGAGAGGAAATGAGTGACAGTTGGCAAATGCTCACATGCTTTAAAGTCATCCCGAGCACTTGCAGATAATTGTTTGTAGAAAAAAAAGCACAACCGCTATACTGCATGTACTTGTGTGTTTGCTTTGGTTGTTTCTAAAGCTCCAGTCAAAGTCAACATTGTAGTGATTTAATTGTATGGCTCCAGGCGCACTATATCCCAAGATATTAGAGTCAACAGTGATAAATCAGCCTAACAAGCCATTCAAGCAAAACAATCTCATATACAATCTGCTCATTTTCTCTTTCTACCACCCTCTCAATACCCGCACACAAGCACGGCTCCCTCGCACACATATACACCTAATCTTGAAATTCGTGTCACAGTGATGTCAACAGATGCAGCTTAAATGGCCTTCAGCATGCTTTTTAGTAATTACTCAGCCTGTTTAAAAGAGCCTTCACCAGCGCCATCAGCAAAGTTGTCCACCCACACTATCCCTCCCAAAACACTTACGTCCCAATAAACTCTGCCAGCTTTTTCCCCGGTGGATGTTAGCACATTTACAGTGCTTCAACAATGACAAAGTGTCTCTCTGGCTCTGCAGATTTGTATTGTAGCAGCTCGCCGCCGCCGCCGCCGCGTCCGCTGACATTGTGCAGCATTTATTTAGTTGCACTGACTGAATGAGCGGCGTGAACAATAGCATTGCCATGTGGCGGCGTGCGCTCCACAGAAGGAGAGATTGTGTCCACTGCGTCACAGGAGGACTTTAGAGGCTGATGGATGGACAGGTGCCAGGCTCAGCCCAAGACGAGGCCACAGTCTAGTGCCAGGTAGATAAATCTGAGGCAGACACTGATAGGCCGCAGAGTCATCATAATGACAGGCAGGATGGAGCCAGAGGCAGGAGGCTGCAGTTCCGCCCATCCCAGAGGTGTAATGTGCTTGTGATTAACTGTCAATCCCCCCCTGTTTGGTGGGCAGACGTTCTATCTCGGTAAGAAGCACTCATCATCGTGACAGCTACTGTAGCTCTGACCTTGGCCTCGACCAAAAAAAAAAAAAAAAAAAAAGGCTGCACGTATTTTCTTGGGAATCTCCACAGATGTGAACAATTAAGACAACAGTAGTAGAAACAGGGCGTGTGCATGACGCCTGGGTTTCTAGCAGAGAGGTAAAGGAGCATGTTTGGAGGAGCAGGTAGGACTGTG